>NC_038251.2:29950456-29952225 GCF_000004515.6 Glycine max
GCAATTCTCCATTCTCAATCTTTTCGGAGCCCCATGAATTGCGTTTTCGTTCATGTGTCCTCCACCTTCGAGTTTGGAGCTATGCGTAGTGATTGCTTAGTGCAATTCTCCATTCTCAATCTTTTCGGAGCCCCATGAATTGCGTTTTCGTTCATGTGTCCTCCACCTTCGAGTTTGGAGCTATGCGTAGTGATTGCTTAGTGCAATTCTCCATTCTCAACCTTTTTCGGAGCCCTATGAATTGCGTTTTCGTTCATGTGTCCTCCACCTTCGAGTTTAGAGCTATGCGTAGTGATTGCTTAGTGCCATTCTCTATTCTCAATCTTTTCGGAGCCACATGAATTGCGTTTTCATTCATGTGTCCTCCACCTTCGAGTTTGGAGCTATGCGTAGTGATTGCTTAGTGAAATTCTCCATTCTCAATCTTTTCGTAGCCCCATGAATTGCATTTTCGTTCATGTGTCCTCCACCTTCGAGTTTGGAGCTAGGCGTAGTGATTGCTTAGTGCAATTCTCCATTCTCTATCTTTTCGGAGCCCCATGAATTGCGTTATCGTTCATCTGTCCTCCACCTTCGAGTTTGGAGCTATGCGTAGTGATTGCTTAGTGCCATTCTCCATTCTCAATCTTTTCGGAGCCCCATGAATTGCGTTTTCGTTCATGTGTCCTTCACCTTCGAGTTTGGAGGTACGCGTAGTGATTGCTTAGTGAAATTCTCCATTCTCAATCTTTTCGGAGCCCCATGAATTGCGTTTTCATTAATTTCCTCCACCTTCGAGTTTGGAGCTATGCGTAGTGATTGCTTAGTGCCATTCTCCATTCTCTATCTTTTCGGAGCCCCATGAATTGCATTTTCATTCATGTGTCCTCCACCTTCGAGTTTGGAGCTATGCGTAGTGATTGCTTAGTGCAATTCTCCATTCTCTATCTTTTCGGAGCCCCATGAATTGCGTTATCGTTCATCTGTCCTCCACCTTCGAGTTTGGAGCTATGCGTAGTGATTGCTTAGTGCCATTCTCCATTCTCAATCTTTTCTGAGCCCCATGAATTGCGTTATCGTTCATGTGTCCTCCACCTTCGAGTTTGGAGCTATGCGTAGTGATTGCTTAGTTCAATTCTCCATTCTGAATCTTTTCGGAGCCCCATGAATTGCGTTTTCATTCATGTGTCCTCCACCTTCGAGTTTGGAGCTACGCGTAGTGATTGCTTAGTGCAATTCTCCATTCTCTATCTTTTCGGAGCCCCATCAATTGCGTTTTCGTTCATGTGTCCTCCACCTTCGAGTTTGGAGCTATGCGTAGTGATTGCTTAGTGAAATTCTCCATTCTCAATCTTTTCGGAGCTCCATGAATTGCATTTTCGTTCATGTGTCCTCCACCTTCGAGTTTGGAGCTATGCGTAGTGATTCCTTAATGAAATTCTCCATTCTGAATATTTTCAGAGCCCCATGAATTGCATTTTCATTCATGTGTCCTCCACCTTCGAGTTTGGAGCTATGCGTAGGGATTTCTTAGTGAAAATCTCCATTCTCCATCTTTTCGGAGCCTCATGAATTGCGGTATCATTTATGGGTCCCCCACCTTTTAGTTTGGAGCTATGCGATAATGATTGCTTAGTGAAATTCTCCAATTCTCCATCTTTTTTTGAGCTCCATGAATTGAGTTTTTCATTAAAGTGGGCCCCCACCTTCTAGGTTGGTGCTATGCGGAAGGGGTGGGTAAAGGACATTCCCCATTTTAAAAATTATTTGAGACCCTTGAAATGGCTTTT
>NC_038251.2:29957868-29958848 GCF_000004515.6 Glycine max
ATGTGTCCTCCACCTTCGAGTTTGGAGCTATGCGTAGTGATTGCTTAGTGCAATTCTCCATTCTCAACCCCTTTTTCGGAGCCCCATGAATTGTGTTTTCGTTCATGTGTCCTCCACCTTCGAGTTTGGAGCTATGCGTAGTGATTGCTTAGTGCAATTCTCCATTCTCAACCTTTTTCGGAGCCCCATGAATTGTGTTTTCGTTCATGTGTCCTCCACCTTCGAGTTTGGAGCTATGCGTAGTGATTGCTTAGTGCAATTCTCCATTCTCAACCTTTTTCGGAGCCCCATGAATTGCGTTTTCGTTCATGTGTCCTCCACCTTCGAGTTTGGAGCTATGCGTAGTGATTGCTTAGTGCAATTCTCCATTCTCAACCTTTTTTGGAGCCCCATGAATTGTGTTTTCATTCATGTGTCCTCCACCTTCGAGTTTGGAGCTATGCGTAGTGATTGCTTAGTGCAATTCTCCATTCTCAACCTTTTTCGGAGCCCCATGAATTGCGTTTTCGTTCATGTGTCCTCCACCTTCGAGTTTGGAGCTATGCGTAGTGATTGCTTAGTGCAATTCTCCATTCTCAATCTTTTCGGAGCCCCATGAATTGCGTTTTCGTTCATGTGTCCTCCACCTTCGAGTTTGGAGCTATGCGTAGTGATTGCTTAGTGAATTTCTCCATTCTCAACCTTTTTCGGAGCCCCATGAATTGCGTTTTCGTTCATGTGTCCTCCACCTTCGAGTTTGGAGCTATGCATAGTGATTGCTTAGTGAAATTCTCCATTCTCAACCTTTTTTGGAGCCCCATGAATTGCGTTTTCGTTCATGTGTCCTCCACCTTCGAGTTTGGAGGTATGCGTAGTGATTGCTTAGTGCAATTCTCCATTCTCAATCTTTTCGGAGCCCCATGAATTGCGTTTTCGTTCATGTGTCCTCCACCTTCGAGTTTGGAGCTATGCGTAGTGATTGCTTAGTGAATTTCTCCATT
>NC_038251.2:29960890-29961224 GCF_000004515.6 Glycine max
CCATTCTCAATCTTTTCGGAGCCCCATGAATTGCATTTTCGTTCATGTGTCCTCCACCTTCGAGTTTGGAGCTATGCGTAGTGATTGCTTAGTGCAATTCTCCATTCTGAATCTTTTCGGAGCCCCATGAATTGCATTTTCATTCATGTGTCCTCCACCTTCGAGTTTGGAGCTATGCGTAGTGATTGCTTAGTGCAATTCTCCATTCTCTATCTTTTCGGAGCCCCATGAATTGCGTTATCGTTCATCTGTCCTCCACCTTCGAGTTTGGAGCTATGCGTAGTGATTGCTTAGTGCCATTCTCCATTCTCAATCTTTTCTGAGCCCCATGAAT
>NC_038251.2:29961371-29962283 GCF_000004515.6 Glycine max
GTAGAGATGATTAGTGCAATTCTCCATTCTCTATCTTTTCGGAGCCCCATGAAGTGCGTTTTCGTTCATGTGTCCTCCACCTTCGAGTTAGGAGCTATGCGTAGTGATTGCTTAGTGAAATTCTCCATTCTCAATCTTTTCGGAGCTCCATGAATTGCATTTTCGTTCATGTGTCCTCCACCTTCGAGTTTGGAGCTATGCGTAGTGATTCCTTAGTGCAATTCTCCATTCTGAATATTTTCGGAGCCCCATGAATTGCATTTTCATTCATGTGTCCTCCACCTTCGAGTTTGGAGCTATGCGTAGTGATTTCTTAGTGCAATTCTCCATTCTCTATCTTTTCGGAGCCCCATGAATTGCGTTATCGTTCATGTGTCCTCCACCTTCGAGTTTGGAGCTATGCGTAGTGATTGCTTAGTGCAATTCTCCATTCTCCATCTTTTCGGAGCCCCATGAATTGCGTTTTCGTTCATGTGTCCTCCACCTTCGAGGTTGGAGCTATGCGTACTGATTGCTTAGAGCAATTCTCCATTCTCCATCTTTTCGGAGCCCCATGAATTGCGTTTTCATTCATGTGTCCTCCACCTTCGAGTTTGGAGCTATGCGTAGTGATTGCTTAGTGCAATTCTCCATTCTCAACCTTTTTCGGGGCCCCATGAATTGCGTTTTCGTTCATGTGTCCTCCACCTTCGAGTTTGGAGCTATGCGTAGTGATTGCTTAGTGCCATTCTCCATTCTCAATCTTTTCGGAGACACATGAATTGCGTTTTCATTCATGTGTCCTCCACCTTCGAGTTTGGAGCTATGCGTAGTGATTGCTTAGTGCAGTTCTCCATTCTTCAATCTTTTCGGAGCCCCATGAATTGCATTTTTCGTAAATGTGTCCTCCACCTTCCAGTTTGGAGCTATGCG
>NC_038251.2:29962765-29964127 GCF_000004515.6 Glycine max
ACCTTCAAGTTTGGAGCTATGCGTAGTGATTGCTTAGTGCAATTCTCCATTCTGAATCTTTTCGGAGCCCCATGAATTGCATTTTCATTCATGTGTCCTCCACCTTCGAGTTTGGAGCTATGCGTAGTGATTGCTTAGTGAAATTCTCCATTCTCAATCTTTTCGGAGCCCCATGAATTGCATTTTCGTTAATGTGTCCTCCACCTTCGAGTTTGGAGCTATGCGTAGTGATTGCTTAGTGCAATTCTCCATTCTGAATCTTTTCGGAGTCCCATGAATTGCATTTTCATTCATGTGTCCTCCACCTTCGAGTTAGGAGCTATCGTGGTGATTGCTTATTGTAATTCTCCATTCTCAACCCCTTTTTCGGAGCCCCATGAATTGTGTTTTCGTTCATGTGTCCTCCACCTTCGAGTTTGGAGCTATGCGTAGTGATTGCTTAGTGCAATTCTCCATTCATAATCTTTTCGGAGCCCCATGAATTGCGTTTTCGTTCATGTGTCCTCCACCTTCGAGTTTGGAGCTATGCGTAGTGATTGCTTAGTGCAATTCTCCATTCTCAACCTTTTTCGGAGCCCCATGAATTGCGTTTTCGTTCATGTGTCCTCCACCTTCGAGTTTGGAGCTATGCGTAGTGATTGCTTAGTGCCATTCTCCATTCTCAATCTTTTCGGAGACACATGAATTGCGTTTTCATTCATGTGTCCTCCACCTTCGAGTTTGGAGCTATGCGTAGTGATTGCTTAGTGCAATTCTCCATTCTCAACCTTTTTTGGAGCCCCATGAATTGTGTTTTCGTTCATGTGTCCTCCACCTTCGAGTTTGGAGCTATGCGTAGTGATTGCTTAGTGCAATTCTCCATTCTCAACCTTTTTTGGAGCCCCATGAATTGTGTTTTCATTCATGTGTCCTCCACCTTCGAGTTTGGAGCTATGCGTAGTGATTGCTTAGTGCAATTCTCCATTCTCAACCTTTTTTAGAGCCCCATGAATTGTGTTTTCGTTCATGTGTCCTCCACCTTCGAGTTTGGAGCTATGTGTAGTGATTGCTTAGTGCAATTCTCCATTCTCAATCTTTTCAGAGCCCCATGAATTGCGTTTTCGTTCATGTGTCCTCCACCCTCGAGTTTGGAGCTATGCGTAGTGATTGCTTAGTGCAAATTCTCCATTCTCAACCTTTTTCGGAGCCCCATGAATTGCGTTTTCGTTCATGTGTCCTCCACCTTCGAGTTAGGAGCAATGCGTAGTGATTGCTTAGTGCCATTCTCCATTCTCAATCTTTTCGGAGCCCCATGAATTGCGTTTTCGTTCATGTGTCCTCCACCTTCGAGTTTGGAGCTATGCGTAGTGATTGCTTAGTGCA
>NC_038251.2:29965446-29966749 GCF_000004515.6 Glycine max
GTGATTGCTTAGTGCCATTCTCCATTCTCCATCTTTTCGGAGCCCCATGAAATGCGTTTTCATTCATGTGTCCTCCACCTTCGAGTTTGGAGCTATGCGTAGTGATTGCTTAGTGAAATTCTCCATTCTCAATCTTTTCGGAGCCCCATGAATTGCGTTTTCGTTCATGTGTCCTCCACCTTCGAGTTTGGAGCTATGCGTAGTGATTGCTTAGTGCAATTCTCCATTCTCAATCTTTTCGGAGCCCCATGAATTGCGTTTTCGTTCATGTGTCCTCCACCTTCGAGTTTGGAGCTATGCGTGGTGATTGCTTAGTGCAATTCTCCATTCTCAACCTTTTTTTGAGCCCCATGAATTGCGTTTTCGTTCATGTGTCCTCCACCTTCGAGTTTGGAGCTATGCGTAGTGATTGCTTAGTGCCATTCTCCATTCTCAATCTTTTCGGAGACACATGAATTGCGTTTTCATTCATGTGTCCTCCACCTTCGAGTTTGGAGCTATGCGTAGTGATTGCTTAGTGCAATTCTCCATTCTCAATCTTTTCGGAGCCCCATGAATTGCATTTTCGTTAATGTGTCCTCCACCTTCGAGTTTGGAGCTATGCGTAGTGATTGCTTAGTGCAATTCTCCATTCTGAATCTTTTCGGAGTCCCATGAATTGCATTTTCATTCATGTGTCCTCCACCTTCGAGTTAGGAGCTATCGTGGTGATTGCTTATTGTAATTCTCCATTCTCAACCCCTTTTTCGGAGCCCCATGAATTGTGTTTTCGTTCATGTGTCCTCCACCTTCGAGTTTGGAGCTATGCGTAGTGATTGCTTAGTGCAATTCTCCATTCTCAATCTTTTCGGAGCCCCATGAATTGCGTTTTCGTTCATGTGTCCTCCACCTTCGAGTTTGGAGCTATGCGTAGTGATTGCTTAGTGCAATTCTCCATTCTCAACCTTTTTCGGAGCCCCATGAATTGCGTTTTCGTTCATGTGTCCTCCACCTTCGAGTTTGGAGCTATGCGTAGAGATTGCTTAGTGCCATTCTCCATTCTCAATCTTTTCGGAGACACATGAATTGCGTTTTCATTCATGTGTCCTCCACCTTTCGAGTTTGGAGCTATGCGTAGTGATTGCTTAGTGCAGTTCTCCATTCTCAATCTTTTCGGAGCCCCCATGAATAGCATTTTCGTTAATGTGTCCTCCCCCTTCGAGTTTGGAGCTATGCGTAGTGATTGCTTAGTGCAATTCTCCATTCTGAATCTTTTCGGAGTCCCACGAATTGCATTTTCATTCATGTGTCCTCCACCTTCGAG
>NC_038251.2:29966849-29967648 GCF_000004515.6 Glycine max
TCGTGGTGATTGCTTATTGTAATTCTCCATTCTCAACCCCTTTTTCGGAGCCCCATGAATTGTGTTTTCGTTCATGTGTCCTCCACCTTCGAGTTTGGAGCTATGCGTAGTGATTGCTTAGTGCAATTCTCCATTCTCAATCTTTTCGGAGCCCCATGAATTGCGTTTTCGTTCATGTGTCCTCCACCTTCGAGTTTGGAGCTATGCGTAGTGATTGCTTAGTGCAATTCTCCATTCTCAACCTTTTTCGGAGCCCCATGAATTGCGTTTTCGTTCATGTGTCCTCCACCTTCGAGTTTGGAACTATGCGTAGTGATTGCTTAGTGCCATTCTCCATTCTCAATCTTTTCGGAGACACATGAATTGCGTTTTCATTCATGTGTCCTCCACCTTCGAGTTTGGAGCTACGCGTAGTGATTCCTTAGTGCAATTCTCCATTCTGAATATTTTCGGAGCCCCATGAATTGCATTTTCATTCATGTGTCCTCCACCTTCGAGTTTGGAGCTATGCGTAGTGATTTCTTAGTGCAATTCTCCATTCTCTATCTTTTCGGAGCCCCATGAATTGCGTTATCGTTCATGTGTCCTCCACCTTCGAGTTTGGAGCTATGCGTAGTGATTGCTTAGTGAAATTCTTCATTCTCAACCTTTTTCGGAGCCCCATGAATTGCGTTTTCGTTCATGTGTCCTCCACCTTCGAGTTTGGAGCTATGCGTAGTGATTGCTTAGTGCCATTCTCCATTCTCAATCTTTTCGGAGACACATGAATTGCGTTTTCATTCATGTGTCCTCCACCTTC
>NC_038251.2:29973658-29975375 GCF_000004515.6 Glycine max
TCAATGTGTCTCCCCACTTGTCGAGATTTGGAGCGTTGCGTAGTGATTGCTTAGTGCCATTCTCCATGCCCATCTTTTCGGAGAGACATGAATTGCGTTTTCATTCATGTGTCCTCCACCTTCGAGTTTGGAGCTATGCGTAGTGATTGCTTAGTGCAATTCTCCATTCTCAATCTTTTCGGAGCCTCATGAATTGCGTTTTCGTTCATGTATCCTCCACCTTCGAGTTTGGAGCTATGCGTAGTGATTGCTTAGTGAAATTCTCCATTCTCAACCTTTTTCGGAGCCCCATGAATTGCGTTTTCGTTCATCTGTCCTCCACCTTCGAGTTTGGAGCTATGCGTAGTGATTGCTTAGTGCCATTCTCCATTCTCAATCTTTTCGGAGACACATGAATTGCGTTTTCATTCATGTGTCCTCCACCTTCGAGTTTGGAGCTATGCGTAGTGATTGCTTAGTGCAATTCTCCATTCTCAATCTTTTCGGAGCCCCATGAATTGCATTTTCGTTAATGTGTCCTCCACCTTCGAGTTTGGAGCTATGCGTAGTGATTGCTTAGTGCAATTCTCCATTCTGAATCTTTTCGGAGTCCCATGAATTGCATTTTCATTCATGTGTCCTCCACCTTCGAGTTAGGAGCTATCGTGGTGATTGCTTATTGTAATTCTCCATTCTCAACCCCTTTTTCGGAGCCCCATGAATTGTGTTTTCGTTCATGTGTCCTCCACCTTCGAGTTTGGAGCTATGCGTAGTGATTGCTTAGTGAAATTCTCCATTCTCAACCTTTTTCGGAGCCCCAAGAATTGCATTTTCGTTCATGTGTCCTCCACCTTCGAGTTTGGAGCTACGCGTAGTGATTGCTTAGTGCAATTCTCCATTCTCAACCTTTTCGGAGCCCCATGAATTGCGTTTTCGTTCATGTGTCCTTCACCTTCGAGTTTGGAGCTATGCTGTAGTGATTGCTTAGTGCAATTCTCCATTCTCCAACTTTTCGGAGCCCCATGAATTGCGTTTTCATTCATGTGTCCTCCACCTTCGAGTTTAGAGCTATGCGTAGTGATTGCTTAGTGAAATTCTCCATTCTCAATCTTTTCGGAGCCCCATGAATTGCGTTTTCGTTCATGTGTCCTCCACCTTCGAGTTTGGAGCTATGCGTACTGATTGCTTAGAGCAATTCTCCATTCTCCATCTTTTCGGAGCCCCATGAATTGCGTTTTCGTTCATGTGTCCTCCACCTTCGAGTTTGGAGCTATGCGTAGTGATTGTTAGGGGAAATTTCCCTTCCTAAACACTTTTTCAGAGCCCCGTGAAGTTTGTTTTCGCTCATGTCTCCTCCCCCTTAGAGTTTGGAGCTATGCATAGAGATTGCTTAGAGATATTCTCCATTCTCAATTTTTTTAGGAGCACGATGAGTTGTGTTTTCGTTCATGTGTCCTCCACCATCGAGGTAGGAGCTATGCGTAGTGATTGCTTAGAATAATCCTCCATTCATAATCTTTTCGGAGCACCATGAGCTGGGTTTTCGTTCAAGTATCCTCCACCTTCGAGTTGCAGCTATGAGTAGTGATTGCTTTAAAAAATTCTTCATTTCTCTATCTTTTTCGGAGCCCCAAAAAATTGAGTTTTTCGTTCAGGCGTCCCTCCCTCCTTCGAGTTTGGAGCTTGGAGGATGGGTTGGCTTTAGTGGAATTCTCTTTTTTTCTTCTTTTCGGGAGCC
>NC_038251.2:29976303-30010876 GCF_000004515.6 Glycine max
TCCACCTTCGAGTTTGGAGCTATGCGTAGTGATTGCTTAGTGCAATTCTCCATTCTCCATCTTTTCGGAGCCGCATGAATTGCGTTTTCATTCATGTGTCCTCCACCTTCGAGTTTAGAGCTATGCATAGTGATTGCTTAGTGAAATTCTCCATTCTCAATCTTTTCGGAGCCCCATGAATTGCGTTTTCGTTCATGTGTCCTCCACCTTCGAGTTTGGAGCTATGCGTAGTGATTGCTTAGAGCAATTCTCCATTCTCCATCTTTTCGGAGCCCCATGAATTGCGTTTTCATTCATGTGTCCTCCACCTTCGAGTTTGGAGCTATGCGTAGTGATTGCTTAGTGCAATTCTCCATTCTCAATCTTTTCGGAGCCCCATGAATTGCGTTATCGTTCATGTGTCCTCCACCTTCGAGATTGGACCTATGCGTAGTGATTGCTTAGTGCAATTCTCCATTCTCCATCTTTTCGGAGCCCCATGAATTCTGTTTTCATTCATGTGTCCTCCACCTTTGAGTTTGGAGCTACGCGTAGTGATTGCTTAGTGAAATTCTCCATTCTCAATCTTTTCGGAGCCCCATGAATTTTGTTTTCGTTCATGTGTCCTCCACCTTCGAGTTTGGAGCTATGCGTAGTGATTGCTTAGTGCAATTCTCCATTCTCAATCTTTTCGGAGCCCCATGAATTGTGTTTTCGTTCCTGTGTCCTCCACCTTCGAGTTTGGAGCTATGCGTACTGATTGCTTAGTGCAATTCTCCATTCTCAATCTTTTCGGAGCCCCATGAATTGTGTTTTCGTTCCTGTGTCCTCCACCTTTGAGTTTGGAGCTATGCGTAGTGATTGCTTACTGCAATTCTCCATTTTCAATCTTTTCGGAGCCCCATGAATTGCGTTTTCGTTCATGTGTCCTCCACCTTCGAGTTTGGAGCTATGCGTAGTGATTGCTTAGTGCAATTCTGCATTCTCAACCCCTTTTTCGGAGCCCCATGAATTGTGTTTTTGTTCATGTGTCCTCCACCTTCGAATTTGGAGTTATGCGTAGTGATTGCTTAGTGAAATTCTCCATTCTCAACCTTTTTCTGAGCCCCATGAATTGCGTTTTCGTTCATGTGTCCTCCACCATCGAGTTTGGAGCTATGCGTAGTGATTGCTTAGTGCAATTCTCCATTCTCAATCTTTTCGGAGCCCCATGAATTGCATTTTCATTCATGAGTCCTCCACCTTCGAGTTTGGAGCTATGCGTAGTGATTGCTTAGTGCAATTCTCCATTCTCAACCCCTTTTTCGGAGCCCCATGAGAGGTAAGTAAAGGGGGGCAACTGTCATACCCTAATTTCGTCCTGGGATTATTACTTTATGACATGCAACCTTTGGTTGGCCGCTTTGAGATACTTGGCATCCTTTGTTGCACAAAAAATGAAGTCCTGAGACGTGTCAGAAATCAAAAGGAAGCAGGCTTACGCGATCCATGAAATTCCGTAATGTGGCAGAAATCGAAAAGAGGTGTTTTGCGTAATCCGTGAGTTTTCGTAACTTCTTCGAAAGCTAAAAAAGAGTAAATACATAATCCGTAAGGATTCGTAACCTTGCTGAAGGAAAATAAGTAGCGTTACGAAATTCGTAAAGTTTCGTAACGTTACGGAAAAAGAATTACCAAAAAAATAGAAGGGGGTGCATTTAGTAAAAAGGGGGGTACGAATAGCAATCTGGCCCACTTGGGCCTTCCAGATCCTTCCTCCAGAAGGCTGTTGCTTCTGGAGGAAGGAACCTTGCTCGCCTGGGCGAGCTGGGTGGCAAGCTCCTCCCCTATTTTGCTATAAATAGGGGGAGGAGTGAAGAAGAAAAGGGTTCAGCCTTCTTGGCATTTTCGTATTCTCTTAAATTTGCTGAGGAAAATTGTTTCCGTGAAGAAAATCCAAGCCGATGCGCTTCCGTAACGTTTCCGTAACGTTTCCGTGAGTAATTACGCGAAGATTCTCGACCGTTCTTCAACATTCATCGTTCGTTCTTCGTTTTCTTTAGTCTTCAACGGGTAAGTACCTCAAACAGAGCTTTTCAATTCATTCTATGTACCCGTGGTGGTCCACATTTTGTTTCATGTATTTTTATTCTCGTTTTCATTCGCTTTTTATACCCCCTTTTGACGTGCTTAAGCCATTTATTTTAGTCATTTCTCGCCTAATCTAAAAATAAAATAAATTTCCACCAATCATTTGAATTGTATCATCCGTTAATTTCGGTTAAAATGAATTCCGACCGTTCGGTTGTGCCGTAACCACGTTGGAAATCAAAAAAGAGGTAAAATAATAATATAATAATCAAAAAATACCCTTTTAGTAAAATAAAGCGCAAAATCAATCGGACGTTTTCTCTTTGGGATTTCTCATTCTTAATTGAATTGACTAATAACTAAAGTGAAATTAAGACTAAAATCAACTCGCCTAGTCAAGCTCGTCCACAAAAAATAGGGTTTTCAAAGTTTATCATTTTAGTTTCTTACCAAGTAAAATGGATCATTTTTAAGGTCCAACGCCTTAAAATGATCACCTTTCAAGTAAAAAAGAATCACTTGATTCACGCATAAGAAAGAACTACGTAGGTCTGATTTCCTCTTCAATGGAGGGTACGTAGGAGCAAAAGCCACGCTTTTGTTGACCTCAAAAAATAAAAAGAAATAAAAGTTAAGGTAACACAATTTCCACAATTCTAAAAAATAGGTTGTTGTCCTTTGAGACAAACGTGAGAGGTGCTAATACCTTCCTCAAGCGTAAATATAACTCCCGAACTTAGAATTTTCATTTTGACCGGTTTCCTTCGGTTTTCCCGACGTTTTCCACAAATAAACGTTGGTGGCGACTCCGCGCACCTTTCCTCCTTTGGAAAGCGCACCCATGAGCCTTCGCCCTCGCTCGCCCGCAAAAGGGCACGTTGCGACAATATTTTAAAGGTTATGTGTGATCAGAAATAAATGACTCCGAATAGAGTTGTGAACTGGCCATTTAGGACTCTATAGTGATGATTTTCCTTCTGAACTAAATTACTGCGAAAAAGAGAAAGAAATGAAAAAGAAAAATAAAAAGAAAAAAAAATTTCCCATGGTTTTTGTTATTTAAATCATTACTATTAAACTAGTCATTATTTAGGGACGCCACAATTGGTGGTATCAGAGCAAAAGTTGGATTCTAGTGATCCTGTTCATGGTCTTACTGTGTGAATGTTGTGTATCTCTGAAACTTGGGAGTAGGTTTCGGGGAGTGACGTTAGGTCACACATTGTGTGTATTTCTACTTTCTTGTCTTAAGCGAGAATGTGTAATTGATTCAGTAGAATTTTTGTGTGTATATGTATGTATAGAGAGAAGGATATTGTTGTAACTATCATAGCCTGTGTGGTACACTCTCTCAGTAGAATTTCTTGGGTACTAATAGCTTCCCTACAGGTTAAGTATGGCAGGACGTGGTAGGGATCAGAACCGTGATGTCCTAGACCGCATCACCGCTGTGCTGGAAACTTTAGTGCAGGAACGTGATGTGGAGCCGGCGGAGTATCAGGGACTCATGGCTTTCCGTAAGAACCACCCGCCGAAGTTCAGTGGGGACTATGATCTAGAAGGTGCTAGGTTGTGGTTAGCGGAGATTGAGAAGATTTTCGAGGCGATGGGTTGCCTCGAGGAGCATAAAGTCCCTTATGCGACATTCATGCTCCAAGGAAAAGCCGAGAATTGGTGGATGGCCTGTGCCTTTTTGCGCACATCCTGCAAAAATAAAATAATAATCTTTCAAATTGCTAGAATGAAGTATAACAAGTTAATGTTTTTTGAAAAACAACTTAAATGGCAAGGAACATACCTCCCAAGAAGGGTATCTGCAAGTCTAGCAAAACTGGGCCCATTTTTCCTTGCTGATGTCGTATTTCTCACAAACAGTGTCCTCCACACCGTCCTGATCGGCTGCAAGGGCCCATTTCCTCGTGAGGTCTGATTTAAACTGCCTGCATCTCTCGCCCACGGTCTGAAGTAACTTCATTTTCGTCCTATTGTCAGAAGCCTCTGGGATTTCAAATTCCGCCTGACAACATCAAATAAGGTTTATTTGTTACAATAATGTATTTTTTGGCTATTAATTAAACAAAATCAAATAAGATAAGAAAAATACCTGAATATCCTCCAAAATCAGGTCCTTCTGAGCAGTAGGGACCTCTTTCCAGTTCTCGTAGGTGTCGTCCACCTTATCACGTGCCACAATCCCAAAATATGTTCTTAATTTCTTCCTGTGGGGATCGTCGGCCTTGCCGGTAGCAGGACCAACATGGACTGCTGGTCTCTCAGCACCAGGTGGTCTAGTAGACAATGATATTAGACATAAGGCTTTGCGTGTCCGCTTCACGGCAGACGGCAAAGCCGATGCGTCGGAAGGAGCAGGAGGAGGAGGAGAAGGAGGAGAGGCAGGTGGAGAAGCCATGATCCTTTATACAATAACATAAAACAACATACAAAATGTAAATTTCAATTACAGACAAATATCAACATCTAGAGTTCTTTATGTAAGTAATCTGGAATAGTGGGGTTCAGGGGTGGTCATGCTTTATTATTGTAGGTGTGTGTGTGTCTCTCTGTATGTGTGTGTCTCTTTCTGTGTGTGTGTGTGTGTGTGTGTGTGTGTGTGTGTTCTTTCAAAAAAGGATTAATCAAAAGAGGATAAGTCATAAGTGATTTACTTATGCTTTTTAATTGTGATTCAAAACAGGATAAGATGTAATAGTAGTGAAAAAGTCTGATAAATTGAGGTTGATGATGTCTTGTGATACTTGTGCTTTAAATTTGTTTCAAGACATGAAAGAAAATTATTGTGTACCACAAATAACAATAATCGTAGAGAGGTGAAGATTACATAGTGTGCACTCAAAGCTAGATTTCCATGGGATTTAAAGGATGTCAAAGTGGGATCAATCATTGTTTGCTAGTTTTTTTTGCCTTTCTTTCTAGAAGTACTCCAAAATGATAATGACATAATGAATTATAGTCAGTATTAATTATAAAAATCTTAATTTAAACATCACCAGATGCGCACAATCTCACATCTAAGAAAGTTGAAATTAATAAGCAATTAAGTATGACCGTTAGTTCTGGAAAGTTAATGAAAAATGATAAGTTGTATGTATGAAAACAATTTCACTTTTAACATTAGCAATCACATTAAAAGATGAGAACACAAGAGAAATCAAGGACGAAAACTTGAGTAATTATGCTATTTCGTAGTCTCAAACTCAATATAATAACCAACAACAACAACAACAACAACGCCTTATCCCACTAGGTGGGGTCGGCTACATGGATCAACTTCCGCCATAATGTTCTATCAAGTACCATACTTCTATCCAAATCATTAAGTTCGAGATCCTTCTTGATAACCTCTCTTATAGTCTTTTTGGGTCTTCCTCTGTCTCGAATTGTTTGCCTTCTCTCCATCTGGTCTACTCTCCTCACTACAGAGTCTACCGGTCTTCTCTCTACATGCCCAAACCACCTAAGTCTATTTTCCACCATCTTCTCTACAATAGGCGCTACTCCAACCCTCTCTCTAATAGCTCCGTTTCTAATTTTATCCTGTCGAGTCTTACCACACATCCACCGCAACATCCTCATCTCCGCTACACCTACTTTAGTCTCATGTTGGCTCTTGACCGCCCAACATTCTGTTCCGTACAAAATCGCCGGTCTTACCGCAGTCCGATAAAACTTTCCCTTTAGCTTGATCGGTACCTTTGCATCACATAACACCCCCGATGCTTTTCTCCATTTCATCCATCCTGCTTGAATGCGATGATTCACATCCCCTTCAATTTCTCCATCATCCTGTATTACAGACCCAAGATATTTAAACCGTGTGACTTGAGGGATAATATGGTCTCCTATTTTCACCTCTGAGTTAGATACCCTCCTACTTTTGTTGAACTTACATTCCATATACTCCGATTTGCTTCTGCTTAGACGAAAGCCATGTGTTTCTAGAGCTCGTCTCCAAGTTTCCAACCTCTCATTCAACTCCTCCCTCGACTCTCCAAGGAGGACTATGTCATCTGCAAAAAACATGCATCTCGGCGCTATCTCTTGGATTTGTTCCGTGAGGACATCCAGAATTAAGGTAAAAAGGTAGGGGCTAAGGGTTGACCCTTGATGCAAACCAATTGTGATGGGAAAATCGTCTGACTCTCCACCCTGTGTCCTAACACTAGTCGATACCCTATCATACATATCTTGAATAGCTCGAATATATGCAACCCTAACCCCTTTCTTCTCTAGAGCTTTCCACAAAATCTCTCTAGGCACTCTATCATACGCTTTCTCCAAGTCAATAAAAATCAAGTGCAAGTCTTGTTGGTCCATGCGATATTGCTCCATCACCCTCCGTAATAAATAAATCGCTTCCATGGTCGACCTTCCCGGCATGAAACCAAATTGATTCTCAGTAACTTGAGTCTCCTTTCTTAATCTCCGTTCGATCACTCTTTCCCATAATTTCATGATATGACTCATGAGCTTGATTCCCCTATAATTTGCACAATTTTGTATATCCCCCTTGTTCTTATAGATTGGCACTAACGTGCTTCTCCTCCATTCCTCCGGCATGCGTTTTGACCTCATAATTTCATTAAAGAGTTTGGTGAGCCACTCAAGACCTCTATCTCCAAGAGTTTTCCACACTTCAATAGGTATGTTGTCTGGCCCCACCGCCTTACCGTTACTCATTCTTTTCAACGCTTCCTTTACTTCCTGTTTCTGAATCCGACGATAATACTTATAGTTCCGGTCCTCTTCTCTTGTGTCTAGACTGCTAAAGTCGTATCCATATCCATCATTAAATAAGTTGTGGAAATACACCTTCCACCTTTCCTTGATATCTTTTTCATGCACTAAGACTTTGCCTTCTTCATCCTTAACACACTTTACGTGATCCAAATCTCTAGTCTTCCTCTCTCTACCCTTAGCAAGCCTATATATAGATCTTTCTCCGTCCCTAGTTCCTAGAGCTTGGTATAGTCCGTCAAAAGCTTGGGCTCTTACCTCACTCACCGCCTTTTTGGTTTCATTTCTAGCTATCTTATACTTATCCCAAGTTTCAGAATTTCTACACCTAGACCACTCCTTGAAACACTCCTTTTTTACTCTAACTTTGCTCTGAACACTTTCATTCCACCACCACAATTCTTTACCCCTAGGTCCAAAACCTCTAGATTCACCCAACGTCTCTTTAGCCACTTTAATAATCTCTTGGGACGTCTTGTTCCACATATCATTTGCACTTCCTTGTGATTGTCCACACCATCCCTCCCATATCTTTTGTTGGAAGATTCCTTGTTTCTCACCCTTCAAATGCCACCATTTGATCCTTGGTGCTACCATAGGACTTCTTCTCTTTGCCCTATCTCTAATTCTTACATCCATAACCAAAACTCTATGTTGGGTAGTCAAGCTCTCGCCCGGGATAACTTTACAGTTCAAGCAATACTTCCTATCAGACTTCCTGATAAGGAAGAAATCTATCTGAGAACATGTCCCTCCACTTTTGTAAGTGATAAGATGTTCCTCTCTTTTCTTAAACCATGTATTGGCTATAGAAAGATCCAAAGCCTCCGAAAACTCCAAGATGGATTTACCCTCCGCATTCATCTCCCATAGGCCAAAACCCCCATGCACCCCCTCAAAACCTCTAGCCACGCTACCTACATGTCCATTGAGATCCCCTCCTAGGAAAACTTTCTCTCCTTGGGGTATATCCTGAAGTACCCCTTCTAGATCCTCCCAAACTTTTACCTTAAAGTGTTCTGCTAACCCCACCTGAGGTGCGTACCCACTAATAACATTAAAGGTGTCCTGTCCCACTACCAATTTTAAGGCTATGATACGCTCTCCTACTCTTCTTACATCCACGACATCCTTCTTCCACTCCTTGTCCACAATAATCCCTACCCCATTTCTTGATCTGATTTTTCCCGTATACCACAGCTTAAATCCCGAGTTGTCTAATTCTTTCGCTTTTTCACCTGTCCACTTAGTTTCTTGTAGGCACTTAGTTTCAATATAATAACCATTAAATTAATATCTATGGATGTGTTAGTTTTCATGCTTTATTCAAAAAATTTAACATGGATACCATGCAAATCAAGTGCCACAGAGCAATCACAAAGAACATAACTGCAAGAGTGATAAGACACTATTTTTATTTGAACAATTTCCTTTGTTACAAAAGAAAGCATATTCAGTGATATTAGAATTTAAAAGTGCTCATATTCATCGACTGTCCAAGCAGTCATTCCATAATCAATGACACCATGAGATCAATTAGAATTTCTTTATATATAATTCATTTTATTATTAGTAGCCAAAACTAAGTAGAAGGAGTCAAAGCAGGAAGATGTGAGCTTCATGGGCATGATAAAACTTAAAGAGAGCCTCTGCAATCAAGGTACATTATGGGGAAGGGAGTCAACCTTAATTTTAATCAAATTTTATATGTTTAAATTATTTTTAACATTAAGAGAAAATCAGTTATGCTGCATAAAAATTATGGTACAGTTGAAGCAAGTAGAAATAATTACTATACTTTTATCAAAATGAATTCTGCAGTTATCAATTATGTGAAATTAATTTCGTTGAAAAATTAATTGTTACCGTGAATCCAAACACATACTAAAATAATTACTTGGCAATGGCTCCTCTATAAGAGAGGAGTATAAAGCAGGAATTTTTTACTCATGTGCACAAATCCGCTGGGGTGTTTTGGGATATGATTTTTTGGATTTAAGGACTTGCATATAGGTGGTGTTTTATTGGATCCCCATTCACAAGTCATTTTGCATACAAACTATGTTGTACAACAAATGTATACCCTGTATTTAACATTAGTTTGACAGCAAAGACCTTCTTTAATTACATCAGCAGCAGCCCAAAAATAAACCCCCACACACCTGCCCTTTTCGAAAGGTAAACACTAATAATACAAACTCTAGAACTAATCACAAGGCATAAAAGAATTCCTGCAACTACACATAAATAAAATAACTTACATATGCAGAAAACATTTGTGCAGGAACTTCAACACCTGAGGAGTGAGCGAGACTGCATTGAGAATGAAATGCATCATCTGAACGAGTCTCTCAGGTTAGTCTACAATTTTTCAGATCAAGAATGCAGATGAAGATACCAAGCAGAATTTCTCTGCTACTGTGTGCTTTCTCTATAGTTAGATAAAGAAATTCTTGGTTCCAGGGTTATACTCCCCTTCGTTCATGTCATGTCAAACATTTTATACTTAAGTAGATTCACTAAATTTGAGTCTCAAATGTTTTAACTTTATTCTAAATTAGTCACTTATTTTAACTAAAGGTAAATTTGGTTGACTATGATTAGAAATACATTGATATTTTTTAATTGGTAGAGATAAACAATATTTTTGTTGTACAATAAAGAGAGTATTTACTCCAGAGGATGCAAATCCCTTACTAAATATTTTTGTGATGAAAAATCTTGGTTGCTGACAGGCACTGAGACAAGAGTTGGAGAAGAAAGGATGGACATCTCAAGATACCATATGATTAATAAACTCAAGTAGAATTAACATCAGCATCTAAGCAAATATTATTTCATATACTTTGTGACCTTGTATACTTTTGTATTAGATACAAATCGCACAGGATCATTGCAAGCAAACTTTTCTTAGATTTTTGGAATTGTAGAGAAATCATTGAGAACGGTACTTCAAACTCTCGGGGAAGGAATGAAATGAAGACCTTGAATGATGAAGGAATGAAATTGGGGGATACCAGGGGAGGGGTTGATTGGGGTTGGTGTCATTTTCTACATAGCAAATTTTACTGACGTGTTGTGCAGCAAACATTGAATGATGATTTGATTTGGCAATATATGTTAAAAAAAGTATATTAGATGTAATCAACAGTCAATGGATGCGTGATGGAATATAAATACTATATCTTAAAAAATACACATCTAGTTGGCCTCCTTAGGACTTCATACAACTCATGTTTGTTGCCAATTTCATCATCCACCACCCTTACCTTCTCTGGCTTCTCACGTTTATTGTTGCTAAACCCATATTTATGCTCTCCTCCCTTCATGTCCTGTTTTATCACAACTTTAGCCGAATCTCCTATCTTTTCTTGGCTTCTTGGCAAAAAAAAAAAAAACACTCCTCGCATTTGTTCCTTTGCCACAACAATTCTCTTCTCCTTCATGGTCATCAAGAATCATGCAGTCGCCGACATCGGCATTATTATTTTTCTCACTCATCTTGACCACAGTTGAATCTCCTGTCTTATTCTCCAATGACACATTTTGATGGCCTCTATCTCTTTTCATCATATGTTCTAGTGCTTCAACTTCAGAATGTATAGAGCAATCTGAACTTTCCAAGTGATCACCAAAGGCTTCTGCATCAACATTGACACTCTCCACCCTCTTTGCTTTAGGCTTTTGTGCTGCATTCCCTGCTTCCTCCTTATAAATCTCAGATTTATTAGAGGTTGCAGCAGCACAATCAAGTGAATCATGATGTCTCTGACCAGATGCACAATCAAGTGAATCATGATGTCAAAGAAAACAAGGGAAAAATACATCTCTAACTAGCACAGTATAATTGCGGCCTCATTTTCCAGCTCATCAAACTTGACAGGATCAATGACTTTTCTACATATACCATGGAAGAAAAAGCACAGGTGAGTTATGGCTAACCCAACTTTGTTTGGCAAGATGTCTCGTATAGCCACGGCTAACAATTGTTGCATGAGCACGTGACAATCGTGAGACTTTAACCCTACAAGCTTAAGCTCCTTGAACTACACAAGGCTCTTAATATTTGAAGAGTATCCTTGTGGAACCTTCACCCAACAAAGACACTAACAAAAACTTATCTTCTCCTTTTTGGACAAAGTATGGCAGGCTGGGGGCAAGTAAATTTTATTCCCATCAGACCTTGGATGCAACTGTGATCGTATGCCCATATCAGCTAGATCTTGACGGGTATTCAAGCCATCCTTCGTCTTGCCTTGAATGTTAAGGAGCGTCCCAATCACATTGTCACATACATTTTTCTCCACGTGCATAACATCAATACAATGTCTAACCTCTAGATCAGACTAGTACGGAAGATCAAAGAAAATGGACCTCTTCTTCCATATGCAACTCTTACTTTTATCCTTCTTTTGTGTCTTTCCAAGCACAATATTTAGGTGTTGAACCCGCTGATATACCTGCTCACCAGTCAACGGTATGGGCGCAATATCGTGCTCTTGACTTCCATTAAAAGCTTTTTTCAGTCGTCTGTAAGGATGATTGGGTGATAGAAAATAGCGATGCCTACTGTAGACTGTTTTTCTTCCATGTTTTAGTTGTATGTAGCTTGTGTTTTCTTCACAGATGGGGCATACATGATGACCCATAACACTGTAATTGTTGAGATTCTCATATGCTGGAAAGTCATTAATGGTACAAAAAATCATTGCACGCATTTCAAATGTCTCCTTGCGAAACGCATAAAAGACTACAACCCCCTCGTCCCACAACTTTTTTAGGTCTTCAACCAACGGACTTAGATAAACATCAATGTCATTTCCTGGCTGTCTTGGACCTGATATCATCATAGACAACATCATGTATTTTCGCTTCATGCATAACCAAGGAAACAAATTATAAATTACTAGCAGAACTGGCCATGAACTATGTTGAGTGCTTAAGGTGCCATATGGATTCATTCCATCACTGGCGAGTCCAAGTCTAAGATTTCTTGGTTCTTTCCCAAAATCCGGATACAAATCATCAATTTTCTTCCACTGTGACCAATCAGCCGGATGACGGACCAGTCCATTAGAAATCCTTCCATTTGCATGCCATGTAAGGTCTTTTGCATCGTCCTCGTTAGCAAAAAGACGCTTAAACCTTGGAATAATTGGAAGATACCACAAAACCTTCGCTAGCGGGCCCTTGTTTGAGTTTTCATCATAACTGCATTCTTCTTCATCCTTCACTTTGTACCGTGAAGTCCCACAGATAGGGCATTTGGACATTTGTTGGAATTCATGCCTGTACAGTATGAAATGATTGGGGCAAGCATGAATCTTCTGATACTCCTTACCTATGGGACACAGTATCTTTTTCGCCTTATAGTAGGTTTTAGGCAGCGTGTTGTCATCTGGAAGCAGATTGTGCACTACCTCAAGCAGTGAAGTGAAACTTTTGTCACTCCACCCATACTGGGCCTTGACATTAACCAAACTTAACACCGTAGACAATAGAGTTAAGGAATTCTTGCACCTCGTATACAAAGGCTTCTTTGAATCACTCTGCAATCCTTCATACACAAGGGCATGTGCTTGCTGGAAAGACTCTTGTCCAAGGTTATGAATCATGTCCTCCAAGCGATCTCCCATTTCTACATCAAACAGTTCAGATTGGGACCCACTCTGCATGGCCGTGACTTCACCATGCCATATCCACGCCGTGTAATTCTTCTTAATCCCATCATACAATAGATGGTCCCGTATGTCGTCCAATAGTTGTCGTCTTCCATTCAAACAGTTGATGCAAGGACAATAATATTTTCCTTCTTCATTCGGTCGACCTCTTTCTGAAGCAAATTGCAAGAACTGCTCGACGCCATCCTCATATTCTAGGCTCATGCAACTTTCATTCATCCAACTTCGATCCATCTAATCTATTCCATGCATGAAAATCTCACTTTTTTATTTAAAGATGTTTAGGCTGCCAAGAAATTAATAACAGTCAGGATAGGCATGTTCTAATAATTTGTCAATTGTCATTGACATGTCAAATTGGGTCAATAGCCACAACATCTACTCTGTTTGTTGTCTACATCCAGTAAGGTGTAGTTGTCTTTACTATAAACATGTATTATGTATACAACCAATTTGGATGCAAAATTTAGCAATAGAGATGGATGGCTACAAAACATGAAATTCCATTTCTTAACACAAAATGATGTCAACTTAATCATGAGTAAATACATTTAATATCATATCATAATTCATAAGTAGTAATTATTCATATAATAAACAACAAAAACAAATGATGTTTCAGTGCCTCTCATACCACAGTGGCTTCAACTCCTCTTGAAATCAAGTTGTCAGCTAATTGTGCTGCAAGACCAGTCACAAATATTGAAGCCAGAAGCGGAAGAATAGACACCTGAAAAGATTAAAAATCCCCAATGTTTAGTATGTCTGTATGTATGTAAGACATAGACCAGTTTCCTCTCAAAACAAATTACACATACTAATGATTGTTTCCTCTTTAAAACTATTATTTATTAAATTTAAATAGTTTAATATTGTTCAGCATATTATGTGTAAGTGTTCTAACTTATGCCTCAAAACTCCACCACTGAGTTAATCACAAATTGAAGTTTCTACTACCAACTATGCTAAGTTCATTTCCAATTCCTATCCTTCTGCTTTATCACTAAGCATTGTAGCCAAATTTCTCTTTTTATCTTATTTCTTCCTTTATGCACATAGTCCCTATCATGGACATTACAGAATACCTAAGCCATTTCAACTATAAACATACATATTTACTACATAGGTTTTCATTTTTTATGATCTATTTATGGTTACACCAGAAATGAAGGCACTTATATATCTCTGGTATATTACCTGACATATACTAACACCATTACAAACTGACAGAATTACTTAAACTGTGCCCTGGTTCATTTTCCTTTCTGCTACCTAGGGCTGCCAATTGGAGTTAATCCGAGAAGAAATGTGGTGTGGGAACCTATAATCAGAAAATTCAAGGCTAGGTTGAATAAATGGAACCAGAGAAGTATTTGGATGGCTGGTAGAATTACTCTAATCAATGTTGTCCTAACAGCATTGCCTGTGTTCAATTTGTATTTTTTCAGGGCCCCTACAGTAGTGATTAATAGGCTAACTGCCATTCAAAGGCAATTTCTTTGGGGTGGTAGCTTTGAAGGGAAGAAGATAGCTTGGGTAGTTTGCAGACAGGTGTGTGCCTCTAGAGATTTGGGGATCAAAGACATTAAGGTCCTCAACAATGCTCTCCTAATTAAAAGGAAATGGTTGATGTTTCACCAATCAGATCAGCTTTGGAGCAGGATCCTGGTCTCTAAATACAAGGGATGGAGAGGCTTGGAACAGGGGCCATCAAAGCAGTATTTCTCTTAATGGTGGTTTGACCTAAGGTCTATTAATCGGCATCCGAGTATGGTTGATGTCTCTAAACAGTTTTCTTGGAAGGTGGGTAGGGGAGATCAAATTCTTTTCTGGGAAGATTCTTGGGTTGATGGTGGGATACCTCTTAAAGATCAATTTCCAGAATTATATCAAATTTATTCCCAAAGATTACAGCTTCTGGCAGATATGGGATCTTTCTTTTAAAATGGGTGGGAATGGACTTTCTCTTAGAGATGAAATTTGTTTGACAGTGAGATGGGGATAGCTTCAATATTTATTGACCAAATTGCAGCAATCAGCCTAAATGTTAATCTGAAGGACACTTGGGTGTGGGGAGCTGAATCTAATGGGATATTTTCTACCAAATCTACATACAACATTATTAAAGCTAAGCAATCTTCTGAAGCCCAATGTCTGGGTTTCCAACAGCTTTGGGATATTAAAATCCCTCCTAAAGCCTTATCATTTGTTTGGAGATTGCTTTGGGATAGGCTTCCTACTAAGGATAACCTATCTAGGAGACAAGTTGAGATTGACAATGATCTTTGTCCCTTCTATCAAAGCCAACCTGAGTCTGCCTCTCATCTGTTCTTCACATGTGGTAAAGTCTTGCCTTTGTGGTGGGAATTCAATTCATGGGTGTCACAACCGACCCTTCAACGGGAGGGCGATGCGTGACTCGCGGGTGCGTGTTCCAAGAAAGGAATACGCGCTGAGTCGCCACCAACGTTTATTTGAGGAAAACGTCGGAAAAACCGGAAAAGACGTGATCTACGAACTTTAAGTGAAAGGTTCAGGAGTTGTATTTACGCACGGGGAAGGTATTAGCACCCCACGCGTCCATTACAAGAGACGGAAGCCTTTAATCAAATGTGCAAACATGACTTCAATTTTTTATGTTCCCTTTTACGCCTTTATTTCTTTTTGTACTTTTTATATTTTTTATCTTTTTGCGGTCGACGAGGGGGTTTCCCTTGCTCCTACGTATTCCATAATTGCGATAAGGAAATCAGACCTACGTAGTTCTTTGTGAACAAAATGTTTGGTTTAGTTGTTTTTATCCTTTTTGCAAAATATGTTTTTGTTGAATGAAAGGTTATTTAAGGCGTTGGACCGCTAAACAAACTTTCGATTCTTTTGAAAAGAGAGAAGACATTAAGGCATTGGACCATTAATGTTCTCATTATTTTTGAAAGAGGTAATAAAGCTACATGTTGATTTTAGCCCTTTTGAAATTTACACTTTAATCGATAAAAGCGGAAAAGACCATTTCATGGCTTTGGACCTTTGAAAATGGCTTTTTTAGGTAACGTCAAAAGTTTGGTTTATGAATTGATTTTAGCCTTAGTTTCGCTTTGGTTATTAGTTGATTCAATTAAGAAAGAAAAATCCCAAAGAGAAATGTCCGATTGATTCTTTTAGATTTATTTTACTAAAAGATATTTTTGATTATTATATTATTATTTTACCCTTTTTTTGGTTTCCAACGTAGTTACGGCATGACCGAACGATCGGATTTCATTTTAACAGAAACTAACGGATATTACAATTCAAATGATCGGTGAAAATTTATTTTATTTTTTGATTAGGCGACAAAATAACTTAAGCAAATGACTAAAGCACGTTAAAAGGGGGTACAGAAAGTGAATAAAACGAAAATATAAGCAGGTAAAAACAAATGAGGACCACCACGGGTACATAAAATGAATTTAAAAACTCGATTTGGAAACTTACCCGTTGAAGACCGAAGAACGATGAAGAACGAACGAAGAACGTCGAAGAACGGCTGAAAATCTTCGTGAAAATCCCCACAGAAACGTTACGAAAACCTTACGGAAGCGCCTCGGCTCGGATTTTCTTCACGTAACCAATTTTTTTCACTAATTTCAAGTGATTCTTGAATTACCAGGAGGGCTGAACAAAATTCCTCTTCACTTCTCCCCCTATTTATAGGAAAATGGGAGAGATGCTTGCCACCCAGCTCGCCCAGGCGAGCTCAGCTTGCCCAGGCAAGCAAGGTGACTTCCTCCAGAAGCAACCGCCTTCTGGAGGAATCTTCTGGAGGGCCTAAGTGAGTCTGGTTGCTATTTGCACCCCCACTTTTACTAAATACACCCCTTCCTTTTTTTTTTGTGATTCTTTTTCCGTGAAGTTACGAAAACTTACAAATTTTGTAACTATCATACCCTAATTTCGTCCGGGGACCCTTGCTTGGTGGCATGCAACTTTCATTTAACCATTTTGAGGTACTTGGCACCAATCTTCAAGCAATTTGTGAAGTTCCGTGACATGCCGGAACTCAAAAGGAAGCATCGTTGCACAATTCATGAGGTTCCGTAACATTCCGTAAGTCAAAAAGGGGATGATTATGTAATCCGCAAGGCTCCGTAACATTACAAAAAGAAAACAGGTATCGTTATGAAATTCGTAAGTTTCCGTAACTTTACGAAAAAAGAATCACAAAAAAAGGCAGGGGGTGTATTTAGCAGAAATGGGGGTGCAAATAGCAACCAAGCCCACTTGAGCCCTCCAGAAGGTGCTTGCTTCTGGAGGAAGTCACCTTGCTCGCCTGGGCGAGCTGGGTGGCAAGCATCTCCCCCATTTTCCTATAAATAGGGGGAGAAGTGAAGAGGGATTTCGTTCAGCCCTCTTGGTAATTCAAGAATCACTTGAAATTAGTGAAAAAAATTGGTTCTGTGAAGAAAATCCAAGCCGAGGCGCTTCCGTAAGGTTTCCGTAACGTTTCCATGGGGTTTTTCGTGAAGATTTTCAGCCGTTCTTCGTTCGTTCGTCATCGTTCTTCGGTCTTCAACGGGTAAGTTTCCAAATTGAGCTTTTAAATTCATTCTATGTACCTGTGGTGGTCCTCATTTGTTTTTATGTGCTTTTATTTTTATTTTAGTTACTTTTCGTACCCCCTTTTGACGTGCTTTAGTCATTTGCTTAAGTTATTTTCTCGCCTAATAAAAAAATAAAATAAATTTCCACCGATCATTTGAATTGTAATATCTATTAGTTTCTGTTAAAATGAAATCCGACCGTTCGGTCATGCCGTAACTACGTTGGAAGCCAAAAAAAGGGTAAAATAATAATATAATAATCAAAAATATCTTTTAGTAAAATAAATAAAAAAAAATCAATCGGACGTTCCTCTTTGGGATTTCTATTTCTTAATCGAATCGATTAATAACCAAAGTGAAACTAAGGCTAAAATCAATTCATAAACCAAACTTTTGACGTTGCCTAAAAAGCCATTTTCAAAGGTCCAAAGCCTTGAAATGGTCTTTCCCGCTTTTATCGATTAAGTGTAAGTTTCAAAAGGGCTAAAATCAACATGTAGCTTTATTACCTCTTTCAAAGAGAACATTAATGACCCAATGCCTTAATGTCTTCTCTCTTTTCAAAAGAACCGAAAGTTTGTTTAACGGTCCAACGCCTTAAATAACCTTTCATTCAACAAAAACATATCTTGCAAAAAGGATAAAAACAACTTAACCAAACATTTTGCTCACAAAGAACTACGTAGGTCTGATTTCCTTATCGCAATTAAGGAATACGTAGGAGCAAGGGAAACACCCTCGCCAACCACAAAAAGATAAAAATATATAAAAAGGAATAAAGACGTAAAAGGGAACCTAAAATTGAAGTCATGTTTGCACATTTAATTAAAGGTTTTCGTCTCTTGTGACGGACGGGTGCGGTGCTAATACCTTCCCCGTGCGTAAATACAACTCCCGAACCTTTCACTTAAAGTTCGTAGATCACGTCTTTTCCGGTTTTTCCGACATTTTTCTCAAATAAACGTTGGTGGCAACTCCGCGCGTACTCCTTTCTTGGAACACGCACCCGCGAGTCACGCGTCGCCCTCCCACCGAAGGGTAGGTTGCGACAGTTGGCGACTCCACTGGGGATGTTTTTTTTGAAAGTTAGGTCATTTAATCTTGTGCAAATGTTTCATCATGACTTTCTCCTTTGTTGGTTTCCCTTTATTTTTCTTACGCTTTTTGTATACAACTATTTGATACTTTTAGTGTGTTTCAAAATGTATGCATGAGGTAAACATTTATTCATTTGATGCACACAAACACCAACACTATTTGCACACACTGTGAGTTGAAAAAGGGCCCTATACCTGGGTTCATGGGAACATAAGGAGTGGAGGTGAATCTGTGATCATGCTAGGTCTCCGACTTGCTTGATTACAGTGAACCCTCATCTAGAGTTTTTCTCTTTGAAAACATATTGTTGCTAGTAGTCCTTACTGCTGCAATATGTGCTTCAAAGGGAGTGATACCTCTAGAGACCATCAAGAGAGATATGACCACCTTGTGAATTATCACTAAAAGCATTTTTAGCTCTCTCCCATATAGGTCTCTTAAATAGGGGCATGGAGCAAACCAACGGAGGGTCCGTGTCACCTTCTTAAATACATACGTTGGGCACTTTGCCACCCCAAGACGTTGTATCTAAAAAGGAGACAATTTCCTGGGCTCCCATATTCGTAAATTGCATTTGTGTCATATGCATCTCTTCATGCATTCATCCATTTTCGCCCATGATAGATGTTGTAGCCAAGGTGCTCATCGATAATGGTTCCAGTTTAAACGTGATGCCCAAGAGCACTTTGGAGAAATTACCATTCAATGCTTCCCACCTAAAGCCAAGTTCCATGGTAGTTCGTGCCTTCGACGGCACCCGCCGAGAGGTTAGGGGAGAGATCGACCTCCCTGTACAGATAGGCCCTCACACCTGTCAAGTTACCTTCCAAATAATGGATATTAACCCCCCCTACAGTTGCTTGTTGGGGTGCCCGTGGATCCACTCGGTGGGAGTTGTTCCCTCTACACTCCACCAAAAGTTGAAATTCGTAGTGGAAGGGCATCTGGTCATCATATCAGGCGAGGAAGACATCTTGGTAAGCTGCCCATCCTCTATGCCTTATGTGGAGGCCGCAGAGGAGTCGTTAGAAACCGCTTTCCAGTCTTTTGAGGTGGTAAGCATTTCCTCCGTGGATTCCTTTTGTAGGCAAGCTTGCCTGTCCGATGCAGCAGTAATGATGGCCTAAGTGATGTTGGGGAGTGGTTACGAGCCCGAATGGGTTTAGGCAAGGACAACGGCGGCATAACTAGCCTGATAAATGCCAAAGGAAATCATGGGAAGTATGGGTTAGGCTATAAACCCACTCAGGCAGATATAAAGAGAAGGATTGCGGGAAGGAAAAACGGAAGTCAAGTTTCGCGGTTGAAACAAGAAGGCGAAGGAAACCCACCCTGCCACATAAGTAGGAGCTTTATAAGCGTGGGTCTAGGGGACGAAGGTCAAGTCGTTGCAATATACGAAGATAATGTTCCGAGTGCATTGAATTTGGTACGACCGTGCCCTCCTAATTTTCGACTAGGAAATTGGCGAGTGGAGGAGCGCCCGGACATTTACGCAACAAGCATAATGTAAACCTTTACGGTGTTAAAAGCTCTATAGTCGGGCCTAGCCTTTAGAGTTTTCTTTTGTTAAGGCTTTGTGTCTTTTGCTCTTGAATTTATAAATACAAGGATCTTTCTTCATCTGTTCCTACGTCTCTACCCATTCTCATCCATTTGCATGTTTACTTCTTTATATTTAAATGGCAGATCCAACGACGAGTCCCTCGAAGGTACTAATACCTGGGACCCGCCTATCGACTTCAAGCAAGAAACGAGTCAAACGGAGGATGAAGAAAACGAGGATGTGGGACTTCCTCCGGAGTTAGAAAGGTTAGTCGCTCATGAGGAACAAGAAATGGGGCCTCATCAAGAAGAAACAGAACTAGTAGACTTGGGAGCTGGCAGTGGAAAAAGGGAAGTAAAGATAGGCACGGGTATTACCGCACATATCTGTGATGAATTAATAACCCTGCTAAGAGACTAACAAGACATCTTTGCTTGGTCGTACCAAGATATGCCCGGTTTAAGTTCTAACATTGTACAACACCGATTACCTCTAAATCCCGAGTGTTCCCCGGTAAAGCAGAAACTGAGAAGGATGAAGCCTGAAACATCCTTGAAAATAAAAGAAGAGGTGAAGAAGCAATTTGACGCTGGTTTTCTAGCAGTCGCTCGGTACCCAGAATGGGTTGCCAACATTGTGCTGGTCCCTAAGAAGGATGGGAAGGTGCGAATGTGTGTGGATTATCGGGACCTGAATCGAGCCAGTCCCAAGGACAATTTCCCGTTGCCACACATCGATATCCTCGTAGATAATACGACTAATTTCGCTTTATTTTCCTTCATGGATGGTTTCTCCGGTTACAATCAGATAAAAATGGCACCGGAGGATATGGAAAAGACTACCTTCGTAACCCTGTGGGGAACGTTCTGTTACAAGGTGATGTCCTTTGGACTCAAGAATGTCGGGGCAACTTATCAACGGGCTATGGTAGCTTTGTTCCATGATATGATGCACCAAGAGATCGAGGTCTACGTGGACGACATAATTGCTAAATCTAAATCCGAGGAAGAACACCTTGTCAACCTGCGGAAGTTGTTCGAAAGGCTTAGGAAGTACCAATTGAGGTTGAACCCCGCTAAGTGTACCTTTGGGGTAAAGTCAGGGAAATTGCTTGGTTTCATCGTAAGCCAGAAAGGGATAGAGGTAGACCCCGAAAAGGTGAAGGCCATCCTTGAGATGCCGGAACCCCGTACTGAGAGGCAAGTCCGAGGTTTCCTCGGACGCTTGAATTACATCGCCAGATTCATATCACAGCTCACTGCCATTTGCAAGCCGTTGTTCAAACTCTTATGCAAAAACCAAACTGACCGTTGGAATGAGGATTGCCAAAAGGCTTTTGGAAGGATCAAGAAGTGTCTCATGAATCCTCCTGTGCTTATGCCACCGGTACCTGGAAGGCCTCTCATCTTGTACATGACAATCTTGGATGAGTCAATGGGATGTATGCTAGGGCAACAAGACGAATCCGGAAAGAGAGAGCGCGCTGTCTACTACCTGAGTAAGAAGTTCACGGCCTGTGAAAGGAATTACTCCTTGCTCAAAAGAACGTGTTGTGCTTTAGTATGGACATCCCATCGCCTAAGGCAATACATGCTGAGTCATACTACCTGGTTGATATCCAAGATGGACCCGACTAAGTATATCTTTGAAAAGCTAGCTCTCACGGGACGAATCGCCCAGTGGCAAGTCCTGTTATCCAAGTTTGATATAGTTTATGTCACCTAAAAGGTGATAAAAGGAAGCGCCTTAGCAGATTATTTGGCTCAGCAGCCTCTTAATGACTATCAGCCCATGCATCCCGAGTTCCCGGATGAGGACATCATGGCCTTGTTTGAGGAAAAATTAGACGAAGATCGGGACAAATGGACCGTATGGTTTGACGGAGCATCGAACGTTCTAGGCCATGGCGTTGGAGCAGTATTGATCTCTCCGGATAATCAATGTGTACCTTTCACAGCCAGGCTAGGATTCGACTGCACCAACAACATGGCCAAGTATGAAGCATGTGCCATGGCCGTCCAGGCGGCGATCGACTCAGATGTCAAGCTACTCAAGGTATATGGGGACTCAGCGTTGGTGATCCATCAGCTGAGTGGGGAATGGGAAACTAGACACCCCAAGCTGATACCCTACAAAGCCTATATCAAGGAGTTGACTAATTCCTTTGATGAAATCTCCTTTCATCATGTTCCCCGGGAGGAAAATCAAATGGCGGATGCGCTTGCTACTTTGGCATCCATGCTCCAGCTAACGCCACATGGGGATCTACCATACATCGAGTTCTGGTGTCATGGTAAACCTACGCATTGTTGCCAGGTGGAAAAGGAACAGGACGATAAGCCTTGGTATTTAGATATCAAGCAATACGTTGAAAGCAAAGAGTACCCACTAGAGGCCTCCGACAATGATAAAAGGACGTTGAGAAGGTTGACTGGTTTCTTCGTGAGCGGGAGCATACTATATAAAAGGAACCACGGCATGATTCTCATGCGATGCATGGATGCCAAAGAGGCGAACCACATGATCGAGGAAGTCCACGAGGGTTCATTTGGAACGCACACAAATGGGCATGCTATGACCAGGAAAATCTTGAGGGCAGGTTATTACTGGCTCACCATGGAAAGTGACTGCTGCGTCCATGTAAGGAAATGCCAAAAGTGTCAAGCGTTCGCGGACAATGTCAATGCTCCGCGACATCCTCTAAATGTCATGGCCACACCGTGGCCCTTTTCCATGTGAGGAATAGATGTAATTGGAGCCATAGAGCCCAAAGCTGAAAATGGACATCGTTTTAATCGAAGCTGCGTCATACGCTTGCGTCACCAAGAGTGTGGTGGTCAGGTTCATTAAGAAGGAGATCATCTGCCGATATGGTTTGCCGAGGAAGATCATCATGGACAACAGCACCAATTTGAATAATAAGATGATGGGGGAAATGTGCGATGAGTTTAAAATCCAACATCACAATTTCACGCCCTACCGACCAAAGATTGATGGAAGCTTGCTTGTGGAGCTTCTATGGAGGCTGGATCTTTGAGCTTCAATGAGGTCCTTTAATGGTGGTTTTCCACCATGGAGATGCAGCGGAAGACAAAGGAGAAGAGGGGAGAGGAGGCGCCATCCACTAGGGAATAAGCCATGGAAGAAGGAGCTTCACCACCAAGATGAGCCTTGGATAAGAAGCTTGGAAGGATGCTTCAATGGAGGAAAAGAAAGAGGGAGAGAAAGAGAGAGGGGGGAGCACGAAATTGAAGGAATAAAGGAGGGAGAGAAGTGGAACTTTGAAAGATGTCTCACAAGACTCTCATTCATCAAAGTTACAACAAGTGTTACACATGCTTCTATTTATAGACTAGGTAGCTTCCTTGAGAAGCTTTCTTGAGAAAACTTCCTTGAGAAGCTTCTTTGAGAAAACTTCCTTGAGAAGCTAGAGCTTAGCTACACACACCCCTCTCATAACTAAGCTCACCTCCTTGAGAAGCTTCCTTAAGAAGATTCGTAAAGAAGCTAGAGCTTAGCTACACATACCTCTCTAATAGCTAAGCTCACCTCCTTGAGATGAGAAGCTAGAGCTTAGCTACACACCCCCTATAATAGCTAAGCTCACCCCCATGACAAAAAACATGAAAATAAAAAAAAAAGTCCTTATTACAAAGACAACTCAAAATGCCCCGAAATACAAGGCTAAAACCCTATACTACTAGAATGGCCAAAATACAAGGCCTTGACGAAGGAAAAACCTATTCTAATATTTACAAAGATAAGCGGGCTCATACTTAGCCCATGGGCTCGAAATCTACCCTAAGGCTCATGAGAACCCTAGGGCCTTTCCTTGGATCTCTAGCCCAATCTACTTGGAGTCTTCTAACCAATGCCGTTGCGGGGTAGGATTGCATCATTCCCTCCACCTTGGAAAGGATTTGACCTCAAATCCCGAGGTTCTTCATACTCTGGGCTCCTTCCCTCAACACCTGTAAAAAGAACAAAAACACATGTATTAGTGGTGTTTGGTATGTTGAAGTAAGGTAAGGTCTGAAAACCCATTTCCTGGGCATCTTCCCATGAAGGAACATGGTTTCTCACCAACTCAATGAGTGGTGCTACAAGTATAGAAAAATATGGGACAAACCTTTTGTAAAAGTTTGTTAAGTCATGGAAGCCCCAAATTTTTCTTATACTTGGTGGAGTGAGCCACTCAGGAATGACCTTTATTCTCTTAGGGTTCATGGGAACCCGTTGATCACTATTTGAAAAATTAAGAAAAGTAACGCAATAAAACATACCTTTTTCTGTATTTTCATATTGATTATTCCTACCAAAAAGTATGACAAACCTAAGGTGTCCCATATGAGTACCTAAGTTTGTATTGAAACTAAAAATAAGAACAAACCTACCTAATGGGTCCCTATGTACACACACCATGAACATGTTAGGTGTACGAGTGATTTTACATAAGAGGGTTGCACCACTCAAAACATTCATCATACCACCTATTTTAGGGACTTGGTGCCTAATAATACCTATTTTGGGCACCAAAAAAGCACAAGGATTTAAGCTCTTGCGAACCAAACCCTCATCCAACAACTTCTTTACTTGAGGAATAAACCCAAGCCCAAGAGGTGTGGCAATGCTAGCAAGTGTCTTTTTACAAAAGAGAAAATTTGGAGGTTGTCTAAGAGGAAAAGTTTCTTTAATGTTTGTCTTTATTGTAAAATGAGTTTCCTTCTTAGCTAACCTCTTGGAGGAGACACTTACCTCCTTACACTTCTCTTTAACCACTAATGGTTGTCCATCTTCTTGGGGGTAGATTTCTTCACTAGATTCTTCCCATTTTGCTTCTTCACTTTCACTAGAGGAAGGTGAAGTAGTAGCCTCATCTTGGCTACTATAAATGTCTTGGCCCCTCATAATCATGGTTTTTGTGGTGGGGCATTGAGAAGTAATGTGTCCTCTTCCAAGACATTTAAAGCACTTTATAGAGCTAGTTTTCTCTTGCATACTAGCCTTAGGGGCTTGCTTTTCTATTGCCTTCCCCTTATCATCTTTGGGCTTAGAAGGTGTCACCCCTAAGATGCCTTGACCTTGGTCTTTCTTTGGATAAGAGTGAGAGCCATAAGATTTTGAAGTAGACTTCTTTTTAAGTTGTTGCTCTACCCTTATTTCCCAATCTAAGTTAGCCTTTACATTGTCCTTCCCATGGAAGTATGAGAGGTTAATGTTAGCCTCTTGAGGCTTTCTTTCCTTTTCTCTTCTATGGGAGTGAGGTCTAAGATGTGACCTATGCCTTCCTTCGTAATAGTTACGAAGTTCTTCACTTAGGCTCTTGCAAGAGTTATGACTACTATAGGAGGCATGTTTTTCTCTTTTCATTTCTTTCATTATTTTTCTTCTTTCTTCCTCTCTTATTTTCTTTCTTTCATCTTGACTTATTTCTTCCACTCTTTTTTTTCCTTTTTCTTTTCTCTCTTGTTTTTCTTTCCATAACTTGAGGGAACTCAACTCATCTAAGATTCTAGATAAAGGGTCTTTATGACTAGTACCCTCGCCATTAACACTAGATGAATGATGACTCATGTTGGTTCCTAATTTGTGGTTCTTTCTTGTTGGAGGTTTGAAAAGAAAAGGTAAAAGAAACTATGGTTGAAACTATCCAAATAAACACTAAAAGAGGTGTGAAAGATAAGGTAAAAAAACTAATTGGTAAAATGCAAGCTATCTAGGCGGTTTGACAATGGAAGGTAAAAGAAATAAGCTATGAAAGTAAGCAAGAAATGTAAACTAGGTGAATCCTAAGAGTGTTTGGATGACCACATTCAAGGTTCCCAACAAAACACTCACTATCCTAAGTAAAAATTGCCTAAAATTATTACACACAAATGGAAGTTTGGTAACCTATTGGAGGCTCCCAACACACTTCCAATGAAAGGCCTTTTTGTTACAAAAACTTGAAAGCAATGAAGGTAAGTAAATTGCAAATTACAAAATTACAAAACGGTCCTCAATTTTGGTGGTTGTTCTCTCTTTGGTGATTCACTCAATTTGGAGTGCTTCTTAGTCCAATAGCTCTTAAGGTGGTTGGCCCCTTACTTCTGGACTCAAATTCTTCAAGGGATGGCACCAATCCTCCTTCCAATTCCTATATGGCAACCCACAAACAAGGAAACAAAGAGACAAGCAATAACCAAAGACCAAAAAAAATAAAATGAAAGCTAAACCAATGGAGTTTTAACAAGACAATTTTTCAAGGATTATTCAACAATTAAAGCAATGAAAAGGACATAGAAGCAAGCTAGGACTCAAAGAGAAACTTAGAATGGCTCTAGAGTAGAGTAAAAAAAACTGAAAAAAAAAGACTCAACAAAACTCTAGCTTTGGCACTTGTCTTCACACTAATTTTGAATTGAAATTTCCAATTATAGAATAAATTTTGAGCCAAAACAACAAGCACACTTCCCTTTCACCCGTTTTTTTCTGGATACTGATTTTCCTTCCAACTTGTGTGATTTTTAGTATTTTTTCCTTTTATCCAAATCACTTGTTTCTTTTTTTATAACTTTTTTCCAGATGTCTAGAAAATTCAGTAAAAATTTCAGCTCAAAATTCGAAGTAACCAATTCTCAGTAATTTTTACAAGTTTGTATGTCCAAGCTGCCAGAACCAGCGATTTGTTTCTTTAAGCATGGTATATTGATTGCCTTGGGCTTACTTTCAACCTTCCTATGTATGTTGAACTCACTAGGATTGTTTACCACAGTTTTAGGAGTTCAATATTCACTTAGGATCAACATTTCAGCCAGCAATTCAATCACCAAAACTCAAATTCACAATAGACACAATCATAAGGAAACCTAAAAGTTCAAGAAAAGGTTCACAATCAAAGACTCTCTAAGAATTTTGCATGAACATGTTAAGGACTAATTAACATGAAAGATTTGACTCAAATCTAATAATAGGCTAAAAGAATTCCATACACTCATGAACAAATGAGTTAGACAAAGAAACAAGAAAATAAAATTCAGCACAACATAAGAAATCTTATGTGACAAGTTTCATGACTAGACATGACTTCTATGACAAAACTACAATAGGTGAACAAGTCACTCTAGATTTTTGAGGTTTTCTTCTACTTTAATATTTTTGTAAGAATTTTATGGTTTAGGTTTCAGCCACAAAAAATAACAAGACAAAACTCAAAGGAACCTAAACTCAACACAATTCATGATTCAAGAACAAGAACAAGAAATTTGAACCATAGAAAATCAAATCTAGCTTCTATAGCAAGTTTAATTGGTGGAAACTCTAAAGACTCATGTTAACAACTTTTAGCACAAGACATATGAGGAGATACATGGAGAAAAAATGAAGAAACAACAATGGAAGAGAAGGTAAAGCAAAAAAATTAATGGAGGTTTAAGGAGCACCTACTTGAAGCTCTTGTGCTCTGATTACCACTTGATGGAAGCTTGCTTGTGGAGCTTCTATGGAGGCTGGATCTTTGAGCTTCAATGAGGTCCTTTAATGGTGGTTTTCCACCATGGAGATGCAGCGGAAGACAAAGGAGAAGAGGGGAGAGGAGGCGCCATCCACTAGGGAATAAGCCATGGAAGAAGGAGCTTCACCACCAAGATGAGCCTTGGATAAGAAGCTTGGAAGGATGCTTCAATGGAGGAAAAGAAAGAGGGAGAGAAAGAGAGAGGGGGGAGCACGAAATTGAAGGAATAAAGGAGGGAGAGAAGTGGAACTTTGAAAGATGTCTCACAAGACTCTCATTCATCAAAGTTACAACAAGTGTTACACATGCTTCTATTTATAGACTAGGTAGCTTCCTTGAGAAGCTTTCTTGAGAAAACTTCCTTGAGAAGCTTCTTTGAGAAAACTTCCTTGAGAAGCTAGAGCTTAGCTACACACACCCCTCTCATAACTAAGCTCACCTCCTTGAGAAGCTTCCTTAAGAAGATTCGTAAAGAAGCTAGAGCTTAGCTACACATACCTCTCTAATAGCTAAGCTCACCTCCTTGAGATGAGAAGCTAGAGCTTAGCTACACACCCCCTATAATAGCTAAGCTCACCCCCATGACAAAAAACATGAAAATAAAAAAAAAAGTCCTTATTACAAAGACAACTCAAAATGCCCCGAAATACAAGGCTAAAACCCTATACTACTAGAATGGCCAAAATACAAGGCCTTGACGAAGGAAAAACCTATTCTAATATTTACAAAGATAAGCGGGCTCATACTTAGCCCATGGGCTCGAAATCTACCCTAAGGATCATGAGAACCCTAGGGCCTTTCCTTGGATCTCTAGCCCAATCTACTTGGAGTCTTCTAACCAATGCCGTTGCGGGGTAGGATTGCATCATTGATGAACGGAGCCGTGGAAGCGGCCAATAAGAATATCAAAAAGATCATCCAAAAGATGACCGTGTCATATAAAGATTGGCGTGAGATGCTCCCATTCGCGTTACACGATTACCGGACTTCAGTGCGCACGTCAACCGAGGCAACACCGTTCTCATTGGTATATGGAATGGAGGTTGTGCTACCGTTTGAGGTAGAAGTCCCGTCATTAAGAATCTTGGCGGAATCCGGATTAAAGGAATCAGAGTGGGATCAAATGTGCTATAACCAGCTCAACCTTGTTGAAGGTAAGCGCTTAACGGCCATGAGTCATGGGCACCTGTACCAGCAAAGAATGAAGAATGCATTCGACAAGAAGGTACGCTTGCGCAAGTTCCATGAGGGAGACCTGGTGCTGAAAAAAGATGTCCCATGCTATCAAGGACAATCGAGGAAAGTGGGCCCCAAACTACGAAGGGCCTTTTGTTGTGAAGAGGGCTTTTTCCAGAGGAGCCCTGGTGCTTACCAACATGGACGGCGAGGAGCTACCTTCACCCGTGAACTCTGATGTTGTCAAGCGATACTATGCCTAGAATCTGGGGCAATTAAGGATGCCACTGCATGTTCTTTATCTTTGTGTGTTTTCTGGGGTTTCCCCCAGGGATTCCCCATCTACTGTATCTCTCGTTACAATCTTTTAAAGAAGTGAACGTGGGTTCGAGGCTTTAGTCCTCACGTTGGTTTTAAACAATGTGTTAGTTTGTGATCGCCTGAGCCCTTTCGCTCAGTTCATGGGATGCCCCAAGCGCTTAATTAAAATTGAACATAAACCACCTTTCACTAAAAATTGCTGCGTTTAAAAACATTCATGCATACGCATACGCATGCATATTGTTGTGATAAAACAGGGGCAGAATCATCTCGAGCTACTGTCAGGGAGTCGAGGCAAGGTTAAAGACAGAAAACCAATCAAGGTAAGACAATGACCCGATCACGATTCGCCGCACATTGTTTGTTTCCTACTTGAAGGTACCTAGGAACGGACGCAAATGGAGGATAGGGTCACGACTGACCGATCGTCGTCCCTTCCCGCGCTGGACGAGCAGAGAACGTCGCTGCAAGGCACCCTAATTTCGTCCGGGGACCTTTGCTTGGTGGCATGCGACTTTCATTTAACCATTTTGAGGTACTTGGCACCCATCGTCAGGCAATTTGTGAAGCTCTGTGACATGCCGGAACTCAAAAGGAAGCATCGTTGCACAATTCATGAGGTTCCGTAACATTCCGTAAGTCAAAAAGGGGGTGATTATGTAATCCGCAAGGTTCCGTAACATTATGGAAAGAAAACAGGTATCGTTACGAAATTCGTAAGTTTCCGTAACTTTACGAAAAAAGAATCACCAAAAAAAAAGGCAGGGGTGTATTTAGCAGAAATAGGGGTGCAAATAGCAACCAGGCCCACCTAGGCCCTCCAGAAGATTCCTCCCGAAGGCGGTTGCTTCTGGAGGAAGCACCTTGCTCGCCTGGGTGAGCTGGGTGGCAAGCATCTCCCCCATTTTCCTATAAATAGGGGGAGAAGTGAAGAGGAATTTCGTTTAGCCCTCCTGGTAATTCAAGAATCACTTGAAATTAGTGAAAAAAATTGGTTCCGTGAAGAAAATCCGAGCCGAGGAGCTTCCATAAAGTTTCCGTAACGTTTCCGTGGGGATTTTCGCGAAGATTTTCAGTCGTTCTTCGACGTTCTTCGTTCGTTTGTCATCGTTCTTCGGTCTTCAACGGGTAAGTTTCCAAATCGAGCTTTTCAATTCATTCTATGTACCCGTGGTGGTCCTCATTTGTTTTTACGTGCTTTTATTTTTATATTAGTTACTTTCCGTACCCCCTTTTGACGTGCTTTAGTCATTTGCTTAAGTTATTTTCTTGCCTAATCAAAAAATAAAATAAATTTCCACCGATCATTTGAATTGTAATATCTGTTAGTTTCTGTTAAAATGAAATCTGACCGTTCGGTCATGCCGTAACTATATTGGAAGCCAAAAAAAGGGTAAAATAATAATATAATAATCAAAAATATCTTTTAGTAAAATAAATAAAAAAAAATCAATCGGACGTTTCTCTTTGGGATTTCTATTTCTTAATCGAATCGATTAATAACCAAAGTGAAACAAAGGCTAAAATCAATTCATAAACCAAACTTTTGACGTTGCCTAAAAAGCCATTTTCAAAGGTCCAAAGCCTTGAAATGGTCTTTCCCGCTTTTATCGATTAAGTGTAAGTTTCAAAAGGGATAAAATCAACATGTAGCTTTATTACCTCTTTCAAAGAGAACATTAATGACCCAATGCCTTAATGTCTTCTCTCTTTTCAAAAGAATCGAAAGTTTGTTTAATGGTCCAACGCCTTAAATAACCCTTCATTCGACAAAAACATATCTTGCAAAAAGGATAAAAACAACTTAACCAAACATTTTGTTCACAAAGAACTACGTAGGTCTGATTTCCTTATCACAATTAAGGAATACGTAGGAGCAAGGGAAACACCCTCGTCGACCGCAAAAAGATAAAAAAATATAAAAAGGAATAAAGACGTAAAAGGGAACCTAAAATTGAAGTCATGTTTGCACATTTAATTAAAGGTTGTCGTCTCTTATGACGGACGCGTGGGGTGCTAATACCTTCCCCGTGCCTAAATACAACTCTCGAACCATTCACTTAAAGTTCGTAGATCACATCTTTTCCGGTTTTTTCGACATTTTCCTCAAATAAACGTTGGTGGCGACTCCGTGCGTACTCCTTTCTTGGAACACGCACCCGCGTGTCACGCGTCGCCCTCCTGCCGAAGGGTAGGTTGCGACAGTAACGATACTTGTTTTCTTTCCGTAATGTTATGGAAGCTTGCGGATTATATAATCATCCCCCTTTTGACCTAAGGAATGTTACGTAACCTCACAAATTGTGCAACGATGCTTCCTTTTGAGTTCCGACATGTCACGGAACTTCACGAATTGCCTAACGATGGGTGCCAAGTACCTCAAAATGGTCAAATTATAGTCGCATGCCACCAAGCAAAGGTCCCCGGATGAAATTAGGGTATGACAGTTGCCCCTCTTTACTAGTCTTTTATTGGAGATAAAAGGGAAGTAAAGATAAGACACTAATTTCGTTCGAGCGAAACACCTTTCTGCCAGTGAACCTTCCTGTCAGCGGAACCTGCAAAAATCTGAAAATGATCAGTACCGACACATCATCCCGTTACTGTCGAATTTGTTCCTCTCGGTTGATACAAGACGCAGAATGACCATAATTTGTCTCTGCATTTTGTTGGACACGATCGCCTCTGGGTGGCGACAAGGTGTGCGGAATGACAAAGGGCGCAGAATTTGTCTCTGCGCGTTTATCACCCAACTTGCAAAATCTGAATGATAAAGGGCGCAAAATCTATTTCTACGCGTTTACCCAATCAGCTTGTTGTTCCTGAATGATAAAGGGCGCAGAATATGTATCTGCGCGTTTACCCACTCGGATTGCTATCATGCTTTGAGTCTAAGAGATAGCAAAAGAAAGTTTATACGGATAACCACTCGGGTATCTCCGCCTGTCAGCGTGACTCAAATGTCAGTATGACAGATCTTGTGAGCGCGGAAGATGATGTAAATCTCTGCATGTCAACGGGCTTGTTGGGCCGCGATTGACGAAGGGTGCAGAAGACGACGTTAGTCTCTGCATGCTATCAGACTTTTTGTCTTACAGATAGCAAAAGAAAGTTTTGAAAGTGCGGACAACCAATTGGGTATCTCCGCATGTCACGTGACTCCGGTGTCAGTATGACAGAAATTGTGAGGCGGCTGACAAAAGCGAGGCTCTTGCTCCTACGTATCCTCAAATGAGGAATTCAGACCTACGTAGTTCTGGATAACTTGTGAGACTAAAAATAGTCTCAGTGTTTTCTTCACTAAAATGCGAACATGCTTTAGTAAAGAGACAAAACTTCCAACTGATCAGAGCAACATATTTTTTGGATGAAAAACAATGTGTCTACCAGGAAAGGAATGTAAACTGATGAAATCTTCTCATAACCATAAATGAGATTTTGGATGTTAGCATTTCGCTTCTAAATGAGCATTTAGAGGAAATATTGGGTTCAACAAAAATAAAAGAAACTCACTCAAAGTGTATCAATCTTGCACAGGTAAGTGTTTCATTCTAATTCCGAACCATAGATATGTCATGACTTGACTTTGCAAATCATTTCCTATCAAATCAAAGATTACATGCGCGATCATGGATCAATAGGACTTTTCTTGGGAATTGGATTCTTTTGATGGGAAATTTGGCTCTAAGTTTTCTGGCCTTTTTCTTTTCTGTTTTTTTTTTACGCGAGGCGAACAAGTCACCGATGCACAAGATTTTGGTTGGCAATCTAAGGGAGAAAACCACTTTAGGTTGTGGTTTCCTTTCCTTCTTTTTGTTTATTTGGTGACAATTCTGTATTGTTCAGATATCATCTGGTCCAACGACCTTTCTACACCTTTCCTCTGTTTTCCTTTGATCCTTGATCGGGAATTTTCTTTCCTTCCTTTTCTTCCTCCCACTCTTTGATTTGGGAATTTTCCTTCTTTCCTTCTTTTTTTTTTGCTTTCTCCCACTCTTTTTCTTTCGAGGGTAAGGATTGACATTCTCACCCTGTGACATCCTGGAAATTTATACCCAGAATTTTTGTAAACGGTGCATTTTGAATTGCTATATATATAAGTATTATTCAGTGTATGTATATATATATATTCCTGGTAGAAGTAGGTATTTTGGGGGGAAAGATACGCGGGTTAGGCTAATTAACGAAGAGAAATCCATAACTGGATGGTTATGGGTTAACTCTCAATTAGTTAGTCTAAAATCATCGTTTTGCGTGTAACTTAAAATTTAACAAAACCAACCTCTGAACCACGCTCGGGGTTTCATTCTGAGCGTTTTGATATATATATATATATATATATATATATTGCCTACTTTTGAAAACTGGCCCTGACGGGTGCAGAGAAACGCGAGGGACTGGAACCAGAGAAACGACATGCAAACCGAGGCAGGATTTTAGCGTTTCAAAGGTCAGATTTTTCTCACTTCCTGTGGCTGTGTATGGGTCAGAACAAAAGAAAAGTGGGCCCTTTTTGGCTCCACTCAAATGGAGACATGTGGCATAACTTAAAATAAAATAATAGGAAAAGAGAAAAGCCTTTCTTTTAAACTAAAAAGTTGTATTCTCTCTCCTCACCCAGCCCCAAAATTTCAGAAGCCTTTTTCTCTCTCTCTCACGTTTCCATTCTCTTCTTCTTCCTCTCCATTGAAGCCTCCATTAAAGCTCCAACCTTTAGTCACCATTTCTGCTCCAAATCGCGAAAGGAAGGCATTTTTGGAGTCGTGAAGCGCATCTCTACGTGTGGGACTTCGAAATTTCAGGTTTGGGTAGACTTCTTTCTCACTTGATTTTCATGGGTATTGGGTTTAGGGAGATATGATGGGTAGTTTAGCTAGGTTTCTGCTTCATGATAGTTATTTGTGAAGAAATTTGTTGAAAGCATGTTGAACTTCCCATGTTTGGTGTGAGTCAAGCTTACCCATTCTGTTTTAGGGTTTTTATGATGATGCTTGTGATGTTTATGTGCTGAAATTGCTTATGGAAAACTGTTAGAGATGAAGGGTAGGGTTAACCTAGGGTTAGAAAGTGAGAATATGGTGTTATGAGTGGAAAAAGAGTGAAGCTTTGAGAGTTGGAAGGCCAAATCTGAATTTAGTGGTATTTGGAGGTTAAAGGGAGTTAATCCTAGTTTGAAATGTCATTTAGGACTTATGAAAAAGTTTGGGTTGTGCAAGAGAGAAAAACAAATGACCAAAGTGAAGGCAAGAGCCATTTCTAGGGTAAAATTGGGTGTTGAGGAGTCAAATTTTGATTCGGCATAATTTTAGGCATAAAACCAGTTTGAGCAAGTGTAGATTGATGTTATAGACTTGTGTGAGGTGAGAGTTGCTCCAAATTTACCCCATTCTCATATTCACTTCTCAAATCTTGAAAATCCATTAAATTGAGGGGTTTTGGATACCTAGATTTTGAGTTGCTATGGTCTGAAGCTTGTACTTGGTTTAGACATGATTGATACATGATTTGGGACTTGTAGGATTCAATTTGGGCAAAATTGGATGAAGGTAAGAGTGGTTTTCGAAATCTGCACTTTATGCAGAATTTTGCTGTTGAAATGTGCAGCAGAATTTTGCTGTTGAAATGTGCAGCAGAATTTTGTATATGTGCAGAAAAATGCTTGTGTATGGCTGGTTGTGGAAAGGGTAGTACATATGGGGTTCTGGACATTTTCTAGCAGATCCCAACGGTCAAAATGTAGACTTATATACTAGAAACGTCCAGTAAAACTTTCGAGTCGATCCAACGGTTAACGAACTGGAACGAAGAGAATGTTACTGGGGTATTTGAATGTGAAAAGCTGTGATATTGGTTTGTGTTTTGGGCAGAGTTTTCT
>NC_038251.2:30011430-30012919 GCF_000004515.6 Glycine max
GTGTTATATGGGATATGGCCTCTGGTAATCGGTTACCAAGGGTGGGTCCATCGATTACAAGGCTTAAAAGTGAAGACAGGAAGCTAAAATGGCCTCTGGTAATCGATTACCAAGGGGTGTAATCGATTACCAGGCTTAAAAACGAGACCAGGAAGCTAAGAGGGCTTCTGGTAATCGATTACCAAGGGGTGTAATCGATTACCAGGCTTAGAAATGAAAGCAGCATGTTGTGGAGGCCTCTGGTAATCGATTACCAGGCTGTGTAATCGATTACACAGAGGAATAAGCCACTGGTAATCGATTACCAGGTATGTGTAATCGATTACACAGTGCCTTTTACAGGTTTTCATGTCCTGAAGCTGTGTAATTCGAGTTTGGCCTCTGGTAATCGATTACTAAGGCTGTGTAATCGATTACCAGAGATGAAAATCCTTGAGATACCCCTTTTACTTGCATGTAGTGATTATGAGATGCTTTGTGTTGCCACTTAGTTCGACAACGCGTGAAAGAGTCTACCCCTTTCTTTTCTTTCTTGTAGATCGTGATGGCGGCACAACTAATCCATGATCGAGTGGAGATGGAGTGGCTAGAGGGAGCTTGGGAGACCCTCGAAGGCAATGCGAGGTGCCGATTTCGAGGCACGATTCGATTCACAGCAACTTCAAAGGTGCATCCAGATGAACCCGCGCGCACGCTTCAGCGCACTGTGGAGTGGATACTACCCACGCCTACACCATACCGTCTAGTGGAGCCAGTCCAAGTGTATCGAGGTGACGTCATCCGAGGAAGACCCTGAGGAGAATCCTGAGGAGCTATCTCCTGAGCCTGCTGTGGATGCTCTTGACTTTCTAGAGGATGATGAGGACCCACTCCCTGAGGTGGATTCTCCCGAGGACGTCATGTCGGCATCTGAGGCAGACTCTACGGAGGATAGTGGCCCTGGAGAGATGGCGATCAGTGGAGGCTCTTCATCATAGTAGACAACTCATTGGATTAGTTTTATATACTTTTGAGGGTGGGTGTATCTAGGACTGACTGTTAGGTTTACTCTTTTGTTTTTGTATGGGTAGACCTATTGTATAGGAATTTGATGATTGTATACATGTGGCTGAAGCCACCACTGTGGACACCTTTGCTCCGGATGACACTATGTATTATGTAAAACTCCCATATTTTGGACAGCTTTAAATGATGAATGCACTTATGTTTAATCTTGTTATTTGGAAAGAATGTGTTAACATACTTTATTTGTAAGATATTTCATCGACCATATTTTATTTTATTATTTTACACGTGACGACCTAAAATGATGGCTGGTATACTTTTATTTTTGAAAAAGCAACATATTTTAGAGGTTATGAGTGAGCAGAAAGAAATGACTCCGAATAGAGGTCTGAACTGGCCATTCAGGACTCTATAGTGATAATTTTCCTTCTGAACTTAATTATTGTGAAAAGTGGAAGAAACGAAAAAGAAAAAGAATAAAAAA
>NC_038251.2:30013445-30177117 GCF_000004515.6 Glycine max
TGCTACAAGTGTTCCTGTGACGTGGAATAATTTTCGAAGCGATGGGTTGCCTCGAGGAGCATAAGGTCCCTTATGCGACATTTATGCTCCAAGGAGAGGCCGAGAATTGGTGGAAGTTCGTGAAGCCTTCATTTGCTGCACCTGGGGCATGATTCCTTGGAATGCCTTCAAGGACAAATTTCTGGAAAATTACTTTCCATGAGATCTCAGGAAGCGGAAGGCGAGGGAATTTCTGGATTTGAAACAGGGAAGCATGTCTGTTGGGGAGTACACGTCCAAGTTTAATGAGCTTCTACAGTATTGGCCTCAATACCAAGATGCTCGGAATGAAGAAGATCTATGTGCTCAGTTTGAGAATGGGCTTCCCTTGGAGATTCAACAGGCGGTTAGTTATATGCAGATCACGGATTTTAATCAGCTGGTGACAAAGTGCAGGATTTTTGAAGATAAGATGAAGGAGAGGCAAGCTAGAGGTGTTGGAGGACCTCAGAGAAACCATCATTTTAGGGGGAATAGTAATAAGAGGATGAAGTCGTATGCTAGCAACAAGGGGAAGCAACCCATGGCTGCGTCCAACATGAGTCAGTCAAGGGGGACTGGGGTGCAGTGTTTTCAGTGTGGGGGATCGCATCTTAAGAGGAATTGCCCACAGTTCCAGCAGACACAAGAGAATCGCTGTTATGTTTGTGGCAAGGTGGGCCATTGTGCTCGAGAGTGTAGGGTGACCGGGAGACCGATGGTAACTGCCAATTCCAACACCGTCAGTCATGGACCCGCTAACTCCACAAGAAGCGGTAATGTTAGCAACAACAACACTAGTGGTGGAAGACCAAAGGTACCCTCCCGGGTATTTGCTATGAGTGGCTCAGAAGCGGCTGCCTCCGACGATTTGATACGGGGTAAGTGTTTGATTGCTGATAAACTACTAGATGTGCTTTATGATTCGGGTGCCACGCATTCTTTCATATCTCATGCATGTGTGGAGAGGTTGGGGTTATGTGCGACGGAGTTACCATATGACATGGTGGTGTCTACTCCGACTAATGAGCCTGTAACCACCTCTCGGGTGTGTTTGAAGTGTCCTATAATTGTTGAGGGTCGATCTTTTATGGCGGATTTGAATTGCCTACCTTTAGCTCATCTAGATGTGATCTTGGGGATGGATTGGTTATCTGCTAACCATATCTTTCTAGACTGCAAGGAGAAGATGCTAGTATTTGGTGGAGATGTAGTTCCAAATGAACCATTGAAAGGAGATGCGACCAACGATGGAATGGGGGAGGCTCGAACTTACATGGTGTTGTTCTCTATGAATGTGGAAGGGGACGCTGAAGTTAGTAGCATACCGGTGGTGTCAGAATTTCCGGAAGTTTTTCCTGATGACATTTGTGAATTACCTCCTGAGAGAGAAGTGGAATTCATTATTGACTTGGTGCCTGGGGCGAATCCAGTGTCGATCGCGCCTTATAGAATGTCTCCGGTAGAACTAACAGAGGTGAAGGCACAAGTGCAGGACCTTTTGAGCAAACAATTTGTTCTCCCAAGCGCATCACCGTGGGGAGCGCCGGTCTTGTTGGTTAAAAAGAAGGATGGAAGTATGAGAATGTGTGTAGACTACTGGCAGCTAAACAAGGTCACTATCAAGAACAAATATCCTCTACCAAGGATAGATGATTTGATTGACCAATTTAGGGGAGCGACGGTATTTTCGAAGATCGATTTGCGATCTGGGTATCATCAAATCCGAGTTAAGAAGGAAGATATTCCAAAGACTGCGTTTCGGACTCGGTATAGGCATTACGAGTATTTAGTCATGCCATTTGGAGTGACTAATGCTCCGGCTATTTTCATGGACTATATGAACCGTATATTCCATGATTACTTGGACCAGTTCGTGGTTGTATTCATTGATGATATCCTAGTGTATTCAAGGAATAAGGAGGAACATGAGAAGCACTTGAGGATGGTGTTGCATATCCTGAGGGATAGGAAATTGTTCGCCAAATTGTTGAAATGTGAATTTTGGCTGGAGAAAGTGCAGTTCTTGGGGCACGTGATTTCTAAAGACGGGGTTGCGGTGGATCGGAACAAGGTGGAGTCGGTTATGGAGTGGCAACAACCGACAACTCCAATGGAAGTTCGAAGCTTCTTGGGGTTGGCTGGCTATTATAGAAAATTCATTGAGTGATTTTCTAAATTGGCACTGCCTCTAACTAAGTTGACTCGTAAGAATGAGAAATTTGTCTGGAATGAGAAGTGTGATCAAAGTTTCCAAGAGTTGAAGAGGCGGTTGACAACAGCTCCAGTGTTAGTTTTGCCCGACCCTAAGAGACCATTTGAAGTGTATTGCGATGCAAGCGGGCAAGGCTTGGGGTGTGTGTTAATGCAAGAGGGAAGAGTAGTGGCGTATGCTTCACGCCAATTGCGTCCTCATGAAGTTAACTATCCGACCCATGACTTGGAACTAGCAGCGGTGGTGTTTGCTTTAAAGATTTGGAGGCATTATTTATACGGTACTCGTTTTGAAGTTTTCAGTGATCACAAGAGTCTCAAATACTTGTTCGATCAGAAGGAACTCAATATGAGGCAACGAAGATGGATGGAGTTCCTCAAGGATTATGATTTTGGTCTTTCCTACCATCCAGGTAAGGCTAATGTAGTAGCCGACGCACTAAGTCGGAAGTCCTTACATGTTGCGACTATGATGAGTTTGGAGCAGAGATTGATAGAGGAATTCCGAGATCTGAATCTAGCAATCGAGAGGCGACCCGAGAGCTTATTTGTGGGAGCATTGCAGATCACTAATGAATTCGTAGATCACATACGTGAGGCTCAAGAGGATGACCCATTTTTGCAAGGCAAGGTGTTAGATGTAATGGGGGATAAGGATGTGGAGTTTAAGAAGGACCCAACCGGGTTAATTAGATTCAAGGGGAGGATATGTGTACCATATTTGGATGATTTGAAAGTTAAGATCTTGGAAGAAGCACATAAAAGTCGTCTTAGTTTCCATCCAGGAATGACTAAGATGTACCAAGATTTGAAGAGAAGTTTTTGGTGGCATGGCATGAAGAAAGATGTAGCTGAATATGTAGCGAGGTGTTTGACATGTCAAAAGGCTAAGGCTGAGCACCAGCGACCATCAGGAGAATTGAAGCCACTAGATATTCCGGAATGGAAATGGGAGAGCATATCTATCGATTTTGTATCTAGTTTACCCAAGACTAGTCGTGGACATGATGCTGTGTGGGTCATAGTAGATCGACTCACGAAATCTGCTCATTTTATTCCGGTGAATATGAAGTATAAAATGGAAAAGCTAGTGGAGTTGTATATCAAAGAAGTAGTAAGGTTGCACTGAATTCCTTCTAGTATTGTATCCGACAGGGATCCGAGGTTCACTTCGCGAGTTTGGACAAGTCTACATGAAGCATTGGGGACAAAGCTGAAGCTTAGCTCAGCTTATCATCCTCAAACAGATGGTCAGACTGAACGAACCATTCAGACTCTAGAGGATCTACTTCGGGCGTGTATTATAGAGCAACAAGGTAGCTGGATGGATTGTTTGCCATTGATTGAATTTACTTACAACAATAGCTACCAAGCCAGTATTGGTATGGCTCCTTTTGAAGCTCTATATGGACAAAAGTGAAAAACTCCTATTTGTTGGTACGATGATGGAGAAGCAGTACTCCTTGGACCTGAAATGCTACAACAGATTAACGAACAAGTGAAATTGATTCGAGAAAAGATAAAAGCATCTCAGGATAGGCAGAAGAGCTATTATGATAGAAAGAGGAGGCCACTAGATTTTCAGGAAGGAGAACATGTGTTTTTGAAGGTTTCTCCTGTAACCGGAGTCGGAAGAGCTCTCAAATCTAGGAAGTTGATGCCCAAGTATCTAGGTCCGTATCAGATTTTGAAGAAGGTGGGGCCTGTAGCTTATCAAATTGCTTTACCTCCGAGTTTATCGAATTTACATCCTGTGTTTCATGTCTCTCAATTGAGACGGTACAACCCGGATTCATCACATGTACTTGCAGTGGATGAGGTACAGGTGAAGGATAACCTCACCTATAAAGCACAACCTCAGAAGATCACTGATCGAAGAATGAAGTCACTGAGAGGAAAGGAGATCGCGTTGGTGAAGGTACAGTGGGGAACCAATGAGGGTGATTCAACATGGGAGTTGGAGGATAGGGTGAGAGAATTGTACCCAAGTTTGTTCATAGAGTAGTTAATTTCGGGGACGAAATTCCTAAAAGGGTGGGAGTATTGTGACATCCTGGAAATTTCTACCCGGAATTTTTGTAAACGGTGCATTTTTAATGGCTACATATATATAAGTATTATTCAGTGTATGTATATATGTATATTCCTGGTAGAAGTAGGTATTTTGGGGGGAAAGATACGCGGGTTAGGCTAATTAACGAAGAGAAATCTATAACTGGATGGTTATGGGTTAACTCTCAATTAGTTAGTCTAAAATCATCGTTTTGCGTGCAACTTAAAATTTAACAAAACCAACCTCTGAACCACGCTCGGGGTTTCATTCTGAGCGTTTTTATATATATATTGCCTACTTTCGAAAACTGGCCCCGACGGGTGCAGAGAAACGCGAGGGACTGGAACCAGAGAAACGACATGCAAACCGAGGCAGGATTTTAGCGTTTCAAAGGTCAGATTTTTCTCACTTCCTGTGGCTGTGTATCGGTCACATCAAAAGAAAAGTGGGCCCTTTTTGGCTCCACTCAAATGGAGACATGTGGCATAGCTTAAAATAAAATAATAGGAAAAGAGAAAAGCCTTTCTTTTAAACTAAAAAGTTGTATTCTCTCTCCTCACTTATCCCCAAAATTTCATAAGTCTTTTTCACTCTCTCTCACGTTTCCATTCTCTTCTTCTTCCTCTCCATTGAAGCCTCCATTAAAGCTCCAACCTTTAGTCACCATTTCTGCTCCAAATCGCGAAAGGAAGGCATTTTCGGAGTCGTGAAGCACATCTCTATGTGTGGGACTTCGAAATTTCAGGTTTGGCTAGACTTCTTTCTCACTTGATTTTCGTGGGTATTGGGTTTAGGGAGATATGATGGGTAGTTTAGCTAGGTTTCTGCTTCATGATAGTTATTTGTGAAGAAATTTGTTGAAAGCATGTTGAACTTCCCATGTTTGGTGTGAGTCAAGATTACCCATTCTGTTTTAGGGCTTTTATGATGATGCTTGTGATGTTTATGTGCTGAAATTGATTATGGAAAACTGTTAGAGATGAAGGGTAGGGTTAACCTAGGGTTAGAAAGTGAGAATATGGTGTTATGAGTGGAAAAAGAGTGAAGCTTTGAGAGTTGGAAGGCCAAATCTGAATTTAGTGGTATTTGGAGGTTAAAGGGAGTTAATCCTAGTTTGAAATGTCATTTAGGACTTATGAGAAAGTTTGGGCTGTGCAAGAGAGAAAAACAAATGACCAAAGTGAAGGCAAGAGCCATTTCTAGGGTAAAATTGGGTGTTGAGGAGTCAAATTTTGATTTGGCAGAATTTTAGGCATAAAACTAGTTTGAGCAAGTGTAGATTGATGTTATAGACTTGTGTGAGGTGAGAGTTTGCTCCAAATTTACCCCATTCTCATTTTCACTTCTCAAACCTTGAAAATCCATAAAATTGAGGGGTTTTGGATACCTAGATTTTGAGTTGTTATGGTCTAAAACTTGTACTTGGTTTAGACATGATTGATACATGATTTGGGACTTGTAGGATTCAATTTGGGCAAAATTGGATGAAGGTAAGAGTGGTTTTCGAAATATGCACTTTATGCAGAATTTTGCTGTTGAAATGTGCAGCAGAATTTTGAATATGTGCAGAAAAATGCTTGTGTATGGCTGGTTGTGGAAAGGGTAGTACATATGGGGTTCTGGACATTTTCTAGCAGATCCCAATGGTCAAAATGTAGACTTATGTACTAGAGACGTCTAGTAAAATTTGCGCGTCGATCCAACGGTTAACGAACTGGAACGAAAAGAATGTTACTGGGCTATTTGAATGTGAAAAGCTGTGATATTGGTTTGTGTTTTGGGCAGAGTTTTCTGCCTTTGCCCTATTTTCTTGGCTGTGTTAGTTTGTGATGATTGAATGTTGAATTACGTGGATGCTGTGGAAGCTTGGGAGGATTGATGGGGACCCGGTGTTGAGAGAAACGAGGATAAGGGCTAATCGGTTACCAAGGGAGGGTAATCGATTACAAGGCTTAAAAGTGAAGACAGGAAGCTAAAATGGCCTCTGGTAATCGATTACCAAGGGGTGTAATCGATTACCAGGCTTAAAAACGAGATCAGGAAGCTAAAAGGGCTTCTGGTAATCGATTACCAAGGGGTGTAATCGATTGCCAGGCTTAGAAATGAAAGAAGCATGTTGTGGAGGCGTCTGGTAATCGATTACCAGGCTGTGTAATCGATTACACAGAGGAATAAGCCACTGGTAATCGATTACCAGGTATGTGTAATCGATTACACAGTGCCATTTACCGGTTTTCATGTCCTGAAGTTGTGTAATTCGAGTTTGGTCTCTGGTAATTGATTACCAAGGCTGTGTAATCGATTACCAAAGATGAAAAGCCTTGAGATACCCCTTTTACTTGCATGTAGTGGTTATGAGACGCTTTGTGTTGCCACTTAGTTCGATATCGCCTAAAAGAGTCTACCCCTTTCTTTTCTTTCTTGTAGATCGTGATGGCGGCACAAGTAATCCATGACCAAGTGGAGATGGAGTGCCTAGAGGGAGCTTGGGAGACCCTCGAAGGCAATGCGAGGTGCCGATTTCGAGGCACGATTCGATTCACGGCTACTTCATTGGTGCATCCAGATGAACCCGCACGCACGCTTCAGCGCACTGTGGAGTGGATACTACCCACGCCTACACCATACCGTCTAGTGGAGCCAGTCCAAGTGATCGAGGTGACGTCATCCGAGGAAGACCCTGAGGAGAATCCTGAGGAGCTACCTCCTGAGCCTGCTGTGGATGCTCTTGACTTTCTAGAGGATGATGAGGACCCACTCCCTGAGGTGGATTCTCCCGAGGACGTCATGTCGGCATCTGAGGCAGACTCTACGGAGGATAGTGGCCCTGGAGAGATGGCGATCAGTGGAGCCTCTTCATCATAGTAGACAGCTCATTGGATTAGTTTTATATACTTTTGAGGGTGGGTGTATCTAGGACTGACTGTTAGGTTTACTCTTTTGTTTTTGTATGGGTAGACCTATTGTATAGGAATTCGATGATTGCCACCACTGTGGACACCTTTGCTCTGGATGACACTATGTATTATGTAAAACTCTCATATTTTGGACAGCTTTAAATGATGAATGCACTTATGTTTAATCTTGTTATTTGGAAAGAATGTGTTAACAGACTTTATTTGAAAGAGATTTCACCACCCGTATTTTATTTTATTATTTTACACGTGACGACCTAAATTGATGGCTGGTATACTTTTATTTTTTTAAAAAGCAACATATTTTAGAGGTTATGAGTGAGCAGAAAGAAATGACTCCGAATAGAGTTGTGAACTGGCCATTCAGGACTCTATAGTGATAATTTTCCTTCTAAACTTATTTATTGTGAAATGTGGAAGAAACGAATAAGGAAAAAGAAAAAAAAAATCCCGTGGTTTTGTTATTTAAATCATTACTAATAAACCAGTTGGGGACGCCACACACCCTGGGTCAAAGTTTATGGTAAGTTAGGATTTTTGGCTCAAGGCTTGTAGAATGGCTAGACATGATACATGTCGGGGTTTGGTTTGGTTCAAGGATAAAAGAGATGCCCCACATTATTTCCATGATACGAATGCAAACATGATGATTTGGAAATTTTATGCAAAACTGGTCATGCATGCACCTATGTGGACACTCAAGTGTCAAATTTTTATGGTCATGTGATGCTAGGGCTCAGGATTCATTTCCTCTATTTTAAGTCAACCCAATGTTTCCAAAATATGTTCTTTTATCAATTTGTGCATTTCTCCGAGTCTAATTTTTTTGGTGTTCAGGAAAATTTTCACAGCATTCACCCTTCAGGTGTATACACATTTTTTCAAAAACTGGTTATGATCAGTGAAATTTTTTTTCAAAGAAAAGTTGGAAGTCATCTCTTTTCAAAAGCATGTTGGTTTTTCTGCTAGACAACTTATTTTCTTTTTTCTTTTTTATCATTTGTTTATTTCTTTTTCTTGTTTGTTTTTTAGGGCGACGTTCCTAAATGAAACTCTACGCGGTTCTGGAACTTCAAATAAACATTATCGACAATAACGACATAAGCACTATTGCAACAATCCAAACAAAACATATGCGCAAAACAAAAGACAATCAAACAACAAAAACAAACATTAGTCTCATAAAATAACATAACATGAAAATGACAAAAGCCGAGAAGCCGAGCAAATCTGACATCTCCTCATCCTCGCGGGCCTCATCTGGCTCGCCGGGAGTCTCTGTGGGTGCCAGTCATGTGGCTCCACTCCCTCCCAAGAAGTCGAGCAAATCTGACATCTCCTCATCCTCGCGGGCCTCATCTGGCTCGCCGGGAGTCTCTGCGGGTGCCTCTGCAGCCTGGGCCTCAGGCCAATCTTCGGGCCATGCGACCTCTGCCGTGAACTGATATGGAGTAGGGCATGGAAAAGAAGCAAAACCCTGGCTATGCAGGCTGAGGCTAAGCTGATATAGAGAGTCATGGGCCTGCACGTGCGCCCTGTGGTTGGCCGCTTGCTGGCGAACCAAATGCCATAAATACCGCTCTGTATCAAATGACCCAACTGGGTCAGCCTGAGGAGGTGGAGGCGGTGCATCTGGGGCATGAGGGTCGCCACCCTGTGCCTGTCTCTGCGTGCAATACTTCTCAATAAAAGCTCGAGTGATGGGTGGCCGAATCACCTTACTAGGTGCGACGGGGACTCCGAACGACTAGCAGAGTCCTGCGATCAAAGTTGGAAATCCCAGAGCCCTATTGGACTTATCCGGGTCCAGAGGGTGCCTGGTAGGCGGCATACCTGCAAATAGATAAATGGCATCAGCGATCAACTGAGCCACATGAACGCTTATCCGTGTCAGAATGGCATACACCAGCTGACACTTCGGCAGGGGGAGGTCGGAATTATGATTGCTGGGTAGGATGTTGCTAAGCAACAACGTCATCCATGTCTGAGTCAGGGTAGTCATATTGGTGCGCATGATTCGCACCCGTCTCCCGGCAGCGGTCCGGGCAAAATCCTGCCCCGGTATACACAGCAACTGGGCGATGGCCTCCTTATCAAACCCATCGGCCCGATTCCTCCTCTGGCCATACTCGCACTCCTGGCCCTCCTCCAGCACTAAAGGGTATCCCAGGAACTGGCTGAGGGCATCCGCATCGAAAGGGATCCACTGACCCCTCACCCAAGATCGCATATCTCACACACCCTCCTCTGTAGGCCAAGCATTGGCATAAAACTCAAGGACTATGTCTGGGTCGAACTTGGCCATGGGGGTAACCAGCGATGCCCACCGCCGACGAACTATCTCTTCCTGGAAGTCAGTATACTCGTCGTCCCTGAGTTGGACGCGTCTCTCCTGGAGGAATGACCATCCCTTGATGGCCTCGAAGCGCTGCTGGTGCTCAGCGCTCCTAAAACGATGGCTATCGTATTCGGGAGCGGAACTGGTTCCTTCAGCCACTTTTTCTTTCCTGGATCTCTTTGAGGCAAGCTTTCTTGGGGCCATTTCCTAAAAAGACAAATATTTTGGGAAGTTAGTTTCACCAAGAAATGCTACCTTCAAAACAAAAACGGCATGCAACCTCCTCCAATAAACACAAACGTCAATGTAAATTTAAAACAAACTCATGCACATATTTCCTTACGAACATACATTCGCACAAGATATTCTGCTAACTAAAAATTGCACTCATGCACAATCAGGGCATCTTCGTTACCTAGATCACGTATATGCACTTCCAAGGCGTATTTGCTACCTAAATCACATGCACTTCCTTTGCTAAATTTACATACATGCATACTCAAGGTATTTTCGCTACCAAAAATTGCACACGTGCACATTCGGGTATTTCTAATACCTATACATACACAAATTTTGTGAGGAATCTTGGCTACCCACACAATAAGGTGCTACATTTCATGATTATTCAAGTGTTTTTGCTACCTAAAGCTGCATGCAAATTCAAGTATTTTTTTTTTTTGCTAACTAAAATTGCATTCAAATTAAAAAGGTATCTTTGTAAGGTATTTCTTTACATAACATGCAACATATGTATATTTTTGTGAGACACTTTGACTACCCAAAAATTACATGTACACACATCGAAGTATCTTGCTACCATATCCAAAGGTGTAAATTGCTAAAGGTATTTTTCTACCTATTCTACACCTACATGTTCATGATGAACAACATTTCTAAACATCTAGGTGTAAGGAAACTATTATGGCGTAGCCCATAGCTGATTGCTGGCCAAAAAGGGTAGCTTCACCTAATATGCACCCACTCTTGTGTTCTCTTGCATCCAAAAACAAGCTTCGGTTCCTAGGCCTAGGGTGTATGTGGGGCAATCATTCTAGCCCTTATGAAACTGAATACATGCTCCAAAGATAGCAAACACGCGCAAACCAAATTGTCCCATAGGTTGTTTCCCTACAAAATCATGCGCAAATGCCATTGAGGCATTTCACCGAACACTTGGTGGGCGCACATTTAGGCATTAATAGCAAGAGAATGGGGACAATGTGGCATGCCCCATTGCTCCAAAATGCATTATAGGCCTAGGGCCATCTCATACAAACCCTCAATTCAACCCAATCAAGCAAGAAAACAAACCAAAATTGCCCCACATGTTTGAGCACAACCCCACAATCTAGAGCACCAAAAGAAGATCAAAATACACCAATGGAAAGCTAGCAAGCTTAAGGATGGAATACTTAATTGTTGGTGACGAACAAAAGCGCAAAACGGAATCAAAAAATGCAAAAAATGATTACCCTAGGGCTGCAAACTCGTAAATCCCGAGGGTATTGCTTTTGAATGGGGGGTAAAGATGTTTTTGAATGCAAAAGCGTTCCCCTCCCTCGTTTTTATATTTTGGTGCAGGGGTTGCTCGCGGGCGAGCTCAGCTCGCCCAGGTGAGCTAACCTGCCATTTTTTTTTTGTTTTTTTTTTAGGGGAAACATAACCATGGCCCCCTCTCTTTACAGGTTAACGTTTGCCTACTCGAACCTACTTAAGTTAGAATTAGGCATCGATTACTTATTTAAAACAAACAATAGTAATAATCACTGTGAATTCAAAGGATACTGGGTTGCCTTGCAGTGACGTTCTCTGCTTGTTCAGCACAGGGAAGGGACGACGATCGGTCAGTCATGACCCTATCCTCCATTTGCGTCCGTTCCTAAGTACCTATAAGTAGGAAACAAACAATGTGCGGCCAATCATGATCGGGTAATCGTCTTACCTCGGTTGATTTCTGCTGTCAATTTTGTCTTGACTTCTGATCATGGCCTAAGACGATTCTGCCCCTGCTAGCACAAGATATGCATGTGCATGCCTATGCATGAATGTTTTCAAATGCAACAAATTTTAGTGAAAGCTGGTTTAGGTTCGATTTTAATTAAACGCTTGGGGCATCCCATGAACTGAGCGAAAGGACTGAAGCCTCAAACCCACGTTCACTTCTTTAAAAGATTATGACGAGAGATATATAGTAGATGAGGAATCCCTGGGGGAATCCAAAAAGAACACACAAAAATAAAAGAAAGTGCGACGACATCCTAAATTGCCCTAGATTCTAAGCATAGTATCGCTTGACAACATCAGAGTTCACGGGTAAAGGTAGTTCCCTGCCATCCATGTTGGTAAGTATCAGGGCTCCTCCGGTAAAAGCCCTTTTTACAACGAAAGGCCCTTCGTAGTTCGGGGCCCACTTTCCTCGATTGTCCTTGACAGCATGGGACATCTTTTTCAGCACCAGGTCTCCCTCATGGAACTTGCGCAAGCGTACCTTTTTGTCAAATGCATTCTTCATTCTTTGCTAATACAGGCGCCCATGACTCATGGCCGTTAAGCGCTTACCTTCAATAAGGTTGAGTTGGTCATAGCGTGTTTGAGCACACTCCGATTCTTCTAATCTGGATTCTGCCAAGATTCTTAATGACGGGACTTCTACCTCAAACCGTAGCACAGCCTCCATTCCATATACCAATGAGAATGGCGTTGCCCCGGTTGACGTGCGCACTAAAGTCCGGTAACCGTGTAACGCGAATGGGAGCATCTCATGCCAATCTTTATATGACACGGTCATCTTTTGGATAATCTTTTTGATATTCTTATTGGCCGCTTCCACGGCTCCATTCATCTTTGGTCGGTAGGGCGTGGAATTGTGATGTTGGATTTTAAACTCATTGCACATTTCCCCCATCATCTTATTATTCAAATTGGTGTTGTTGTCCGTGATGATCTTCCTCGGCAAACCATCTCGGCAGATGATCTCCTTCTTAATTAACCTGACCACCACACTCCTGGTGACGCTAGCGTATGACGCGGCTTCGACCCATTTAGTGAAGTAATTGATCGCCACTAGGATGAAACGATGTCCATTTGCAGCTTTGGGCTCTATGGCTCCAATTACATCTAATCCCCACATGGAAAAGGGCCACGATGTGGCCATCACATTCAAAGGATGTGGCGGAGCATTGACATTGTCCACAAACGCTTGACACTTGTGGCATTTCCTTACATGGACGCAGCAGTCACTTTCCATGGTGAGCCAGTAATAATCTGCCCTCAAGATTTTCCTGGCCATAGCATGCCCATTGGCGTGCGTTCCAAACGAACCCTCGTGGACTTCCTCGATCATGTGGTTCGCTTCTTTGGCATCCACGCATCGCAGGAGAATCATGTCATGGTTTCTTTTATATAGTATGCTCCCGCTCACGAAGAAACCGGCCACCAACCTTCTCAACGTCCTTTTATCATTGTCGGAGGCCTTTGGTGGGTACTCTTTGCTTTCGACGTATTGCTTGATATTGAAATACCAAGGCTTACCGTCCCGTTCCTCTTCCCCCTGGCAACAATGCGCGGGTTTACCACGACACCAGAACTCGATGTATGGTAGATCCCCATGTGGCGTTAGCTGGAACATGGATGCCAAAGTAGCAAGCGCATTCGCCATTTGATTTTCCTACCGGGGAACATGATGAAAGGAGATTTCATCAAAGGAATTAGTCAGCTCCTAGATATAGGATTTTTAGGGTATTAGCTTGGGGTCTCTAGTTTCCTATTCCCCTCTCAGCTGATGGATCACCAACGCTGAGTCCCCATACACCTTGAGTAGCTTGACATCTGAGTCAATCGCTGCCTAGACGACCAGGGCGCATGCTTCATACTCGGCCATGTTGTTGGTGCAGTCGAATCCTAGCCTGGCTGTGAAAGGTACACGTTGATTATTCGGAGAGATCAATACTGCTCCAACTCCATGGCCTAGAACGTTCGACGCTCCGTCAAACCATACAGTCCATTTGTCCATTCTTCGTCTAATTTTTCCTCAAACAAGGCCATGATGTCCTCATCCGAGAACTCGGGATGCATGGGCTGATAGTCGTTAAGAGGCTGCTGAGCCAAATAATCTGCTAAGGCGCTTCCTTTTATCGCCTTTCGGGTGACATAAACTATATCAAACTCGGATAGCAGGACTTGCCACCGGGCAATTCGTCCCGTGAAAGCTGGCTTTTCAAAGATATACTTAATCGGGTCCATCTTGGATATCAACCAGGTAGTATGACTCAGCATGTACTGCCTTAGGCGATGGGATGCCCATACTAAAGCACAACACGTTCTTTCGAGCAAGGAGTAATTCATTTCACAGGCCGTTAACTTTTTACTCAGGTAGTAGACAGCGCGCTTTTTCTTTCCGGATTCGTCATGTTGCCCTAGCATACATCCCATTGACTCGTCCAAGATTGTCATGTACAAGATGAGAGGCCTTCCAGGTACCAGTGGCATAAGCACGGGAGGATTCATGAGAAACTTCTTGATCCTTCCAAAAGCCTCTTGGCAATCCTCATTCCAGCGGTCAGTTTGGTTTTTGCGTAAGAGTTTGAACAACGGCTCACAAATGGCGATGAGCTGTGATATGAATCTGGCGATGTAATTCAAGCGTCCGAGGAAACCTCGGACTTGCCTCTCAGTATGCGGTTCCGGCATCTCAAGGATGGCCTTCACGTTTTCGAGGTCTACCTTTATCCCTTTCTGGCTTACGATGAAACCAAGCAATTTCCCTGACTTGACCCCAAAGGTACACTTAGCGGGGTTCAACCTCAATTGGTACTTCCTAAGCCCTTCGAACAACTTCCGCAGGTTAACAAGGTGTTCTTCCTCGAATTTAGATTTAGCAATTATGTCGTCCACGTAGACCTCGATCTCTTGGTGCATCATATCATGGAACAAAGCTACCATAGCCCGTTGATAAGTTGCCCCGGCATTCTTGAGTCCAAAGGACATCACCTTGTAACAGAATGTCCCCCACAGGCTTCATCCTTCTCAGTTTCCGCTTTATCGGGAAACACTCGGGATTTAGAGGTAATCGGTGTTGTACAATGTCAGAACTCAAACCGGGCATATCTTGGTACGACCAAGCAAAGATGTCTTGGTAGTCTCTTAGCAGGGTTATTTATTCTTCACAGATAGGTGCAGTAATACGCGTGCCTATCTTTACTTCCCTTTTTCCACTGCCAGCTCCCAAGTCTACTAGATCTGTTTCTTCTTGATGAGGCCCCATTTCTTGTTCCTCATGGGCGACTATCCTTTCTAACTCCGGGGGAAGTCCTACATCCTCGTTCTCTTCATCTTTTGTTTGACTCGTTTCTTGCTTGAAGTCGATAGGCGGGTCCTAGGTATTAGTACCTTCGAGGGACTCGTCGTTGGATCTGCCGTTTTAAATATAAAGAAGTAAACATGCAAATGGATGAGAATGGGTAGAGACGTAGGAACAGATGAAGAAAGATCCTTGTATTATAAATTCAAAAGCAAAAGACACAAAGCCTTAACAAAAGAAAACTCTAAAGCCTAGGCCCAACTATAGAGCTTTTAAAACCGTAAAGGTTTACATTATGCTCGTTGTGTAAACATCCGGGCGCTCCTCCACTTGCCAATTTCCTAGTCAGAACTCAGGAGGGCACGGTCGTACCAAATTCAATGCACTCGGAACATCATCTTCGTATATTGCAACGACTTGACCTTCGTCCCCTAGACCCGCGCTTATAAAGCTCCTACTTATGTGGCAGGGTGGTTTCCTTCGCTTTCTTGTCTCAACTGCGAATCTTGACTTCCACTTTTCCTTCCCGCAATGCTTCTCTTTATATCTGCCAGAGTGGGTTTATAGCCTAACCCATACTTCCCACGATTTCCTTTGGCGTTTATCAGGCTAGTTATGCCGCCGTTGAACTTGCCTAAACCCATTCCGGGCTCGTAACCACTCCCCAACATCACTCGGGCCATCATTACTGCTGCATCGAACAGGCAAGCTTGCCTAGAGAAGGAATCCACGGAGGAAATGCTTACCACCTCGAAAGACTGGAAAGCGGTTTCTAATGACTCCTCCGCGGCCTCCACATAAGGCATAGAGGATGGGCAGCTTACCATGATGTCTTCCTCGCCTGATACGATGACCAGATGCCCTTCCACTACGAATTTCAACTTTTGGTGGAGTGTAGAGGGAACAACTCCCACCAAGTGGATCCACGGGCGCCCTAACATGCAGCTGTAGGGGGGGTTAATATCCATTATTTGGAAGGTAACTTGACAGGTGTGAGGGCCTATTTGTACAGGGAGGTCGATCTCTCCCCTAACCTCTCAGCGGGTGTCGTCGAAGGCACGAACCACCATGGAACTTGGTTTTAGGTGGGAAGCATTGAATGGTAATTTCTCCAAAGTGCTCTTGGGCATCACATTTAAACTGGAACCATTATCGATGAGCACCTTGGCTACAACGTGGTCCATACACTTGACTGATACGTGCAAAGCTTTATTATGCCCTCTCCCCTCGGCAGGGATCTCTTCTTCGGCGAAGGCAAGATAGTTGTCGGCAGTGATATTATTAACAAGCCCTCCGAAGCCTTCCACAGAGATATCTTGGGCCACGTGGGCCTCGTTCAAGACCTTTACAAGCGAGACCCTTGCCGGGGTTTTGTTGAGCTGCTCAATAACCTTGAACTAGCTCTGCTGAATTATGCGAAGAAACTCGTTGGCTTCCTCTAGAGACACCTCCTTCTTGCCATAACCATCCCTTTTCTCCGGAAGACCTTTCGCCGAAATATCCTCGTTCAGAGTGAGGGGGGTTTTATCATCTTGCTCTTCCACCACCTTTGCCTTCCCCTTGACGTTCGGGGGCTGAATTGGTAGGTTGGGGGGCGCAAATACATGACCGTTACGGGTCACACCGCTCAGCCCCGTGATATTGGTTACTTTGGCCGACAACGAACTGATGTCGGTGGTTTCTTCTTCCTCTTTGTTCGGAGGTGTGTAATTCCATGGGACTGCGTGGCTATTTTGGTATAGGAAAGGGACAGGCTTAGGTGCCAAGGGGTGTCGGCGTTTTTGGGAAGCTGCACCCTTGGTGAAATATATCACCAAAGGTTTGGGCTTTGCAAGACTGCTCTCATCCGCGGACTGCATGCATATATGCTGCTCTTCTCTTCCCTCACTGCCGACTTCCAGTCGACCTTGATCTATCATCCGCTGTAACAATTCCTCCACTTCCAAACACATTTCCATGTTACGCAGCTCGCCGGAATGCAGCAAACAAGAGTCCTCCTTATGCCCACCATGGGGAATCACACCTCCCTTTTGTAGGGCCTCAAAGATAAACCTCCTAGGGGTTGTCACGTCCTTTAAAGTTTTAGACCTGCGCGGCCTATCAGACTCAATGGTATTAACCGCTCCCCCTCCATGATTGGAGAGCGGGTTGGTTTTCACGTTGGGCCAATCCTCTTGGAATGTCAGCCATCCAGCATCTATCAAATGTTGGACCTTGTATTTAAGGGCCAAGCATTTTTCGATGGAATGCCCCGGGGTATTCCCATGGTACTTGCAAGTTGCGTTAGGATCATACCACTTTGGGAAAGGGGGTTGAAAGACCTTCCCGGGAGTTATTACGGCCAGTTGGTTGGCGATGAGGGACGGCAAGAGGTCTTCATACGTCATTGGGAGTGGGGTGAATTCTTGAATTGGCCTCGGGGGAAAGTTCCTCATTGCGTTAGAATTGTCGGCCGGGCGAGTCGTGGTTGGAGTTGGTACTTGGGGGGCCTCCCTCGGGAGGGGTGCCTTAGGCTGCACGGGTGCTGAACTAGAGGCGTTCCCGGCGTGAGCTGAGAAGCTCAGATGATGTTGCGCGTACTGATGGGTACCATGAGATGGCTGCAGGGGTTTGACCCATGCGGGCTTTGAAGTGACGGCATGGGCATCTCCTTCCTTCCTTTTTGCCCCAGTTGTTCCAACCCTCTTAGCATTGGCACTTGTAGAGGAAACATAATCGAACTTCCCTCTCTTCAACCCTACTTCAATTCTTTCCCCGGCGAACACTAGGTCCACGAAGCTGGATGGCATGTAACCTACCAACTTCTCATAGTAGAACACTGGCAAGGTATCTACCATCATAGTGATCATCTCTCTTTCGACCATGGGAGGGGCTACTTGTGCTGCCAGGTCTCTCCACCGCTGTGCGTATTCTTTAAAGGTTTCCCCTTCTTTCTTGAACATATTCTGTAGTTGAGTGCGATCGGGACCCATATCCGAATTATACTAATATTGCCTTAGGAAGGCAGTAATCAGGTCCTTCCAAGTACGAATGCGGGAAACTTCTAGATTTGTGTACCAAACCACCGCGGCCCCAGCCAAGCTATCTTGAAAAAAGTGTATTAATAGCTTCTCGTCCATAGAGTGTGCACCCATCTTGCGACAGTACATCTTGAGATGGTTCTTGGGACAAGTCTTCCCTTTATTCTTGTCGAAGTCTGGTACTTTGAATTTTGGAGGGATAACAACATCGGGTACCAAGCAGAGATCCGTCATGTCTGCGAATGGATAGTCACCAAATCCTTCCACGGCCCTCAATCACTCCTCGAGGAGATCGAGTTTCCTCCTTTCATCAGTTACCAGGGGCGGTCCTTCCATGGACAAAACTATTGGCTATGCCGTGAGGTTGGGCTGAGGCAACGTGTTGGGTGCCAGCCCCTCGGGGATTGGGGGATAGAACTCGACATCCCTTTGGGCATAGTCTTGAGGATCTTTGTGGATCTCTTCGGGCTGTTGAGGAGGCTCCTCTTCAAGGATGGGAGAAGAGATATGACCCGCATCATCTTGCATGACTGGTGGCGAGTAATTAGGCGGCAATCCATAAGGGTAAGCCGCTCAGTTGTATCCCAAATGAGGGTTTCCGTTGTGCCCCAGCGTGTTCCTTCCCCGTCCTACTGCGTTTGAGGGAGGATGGCGCGCGGTAGCTAAGAGAGTTGGGTCTGTTTCGGCAGCCGAACTGACAGCGGCAGCGGTGGCCATGTTTTTCTCCATGAGTTACCTCATTCCTAACATGGCCTCCATCATGGAAGCCATTTGTTCTTTCAGAGCCGACATGTCGACTTTCATCTGTTCCTGTGTCTCCTCTTGATCACCCATCGTTCTAGATTTGGATCTGGTGCGATAGGGATGCCTTGTGGCGCGTTTAGTTATGGTGTTCTTCCTAGAAAAACCAAACGTGAGGAGTAGGCAAAAAAAATATGAATGCATGTTTAGAGATAAAATGCAGGAGTGATTTGATTCCCATCGACTTTTTGGAATAGAAACACGGGATAAACTCATTTCATTCAAAAAGGTTATGACTAGTCAAGATTTGAGTGACAATACAAATTCCCTAGCGGTTCCTAATTATATGGGCCATTAAGTCTATCATATGCTGACAATAGCTGAGAAGTCGTGGATCTCCCCGGGGGCGGAGTAGATGTCCGCCATTGCTTTGGCCTTGGCTAGCAATCAGGGAAGTTCCTGACTCCCATTCAAGGTAAAAGCAAATCGGTCCATCCACATGGTTACCTCTTGGTGTAACGAGTCGATCACCCTTCCTCTAGCCTCCTTTTCTGCGTACACTTAGGCATACTCATCCGCCACCCTATGCTCGTGGGCTGTGGCTAGGCTTAGTTCTTCTTGATACTTGGTGATGATAGCTAACATGTTGGTCTCTGTCTCGCACAACCGCTGAGACAAACTTCTCGTGGACCTCGAGCAAGCCTCCAATTCATCTTTCAAGATCAAACTGTCTACTCGCGATTGGTCCCTTTCCTCTCTTCGGAGTTTAAGCTCGCTATTACTGCCCCACAGAGCCCCTCGGAACTTGTTCCAGCCGTGTTCTTCCCTACGAGCCCTCTTGGTCTCTTGTTCCAAAGCCTTGGTGGTAGCCATATTTACATCTCTCAATTCGGCATTCTCCTTTCGGATTTTAAGAGTTGTTGATTTGAACCTTTCTTTGACCGTTTGAGCTTGCTTGAGTTCTGTCCTAAGGGCCTGCACCTCTTCGGCTTCCTTCGGTGCCTCATCTTCCTCCCTCTTAGCGGTTCTTAGACTCGGGAGCCAATCCAAACCTTGCACATGGGCATTTAACCACTTACGATAGCCACCGATGGGCCCATTGTTACTGCCTCTGAGTTCCTTGTCCTTCTTTTGCAACACCTCCCATGCCTTGCGAACCTTCTGAAGTGTCTCCATGTTGGTCTTATTGAAACCTCGTGAAATGACAGGCACGATCTCTTCATCTAGTGGTGCTCCTCTCATAGGATAGCCAAGTTGTCTTATAGCAAGAACAGGATTGTAGCTGATGCAACCCCTCGTCCCCATCAAGGGAACATTTGGAAATCCTCCGCATGAAATAAGAACTCCGGTTCTTCCTTCCTTCCATCGAGGGAACCAGTTGACAGATGCTCTTTCTTTGCTTGCTAAGAGTTGATCTCAATTCGCCCTCCCTTTCTCTGTGCATGAACGGTGGCTTTCTAACAGGCAAGCATGCCTCACCTCTTGGCGAAAAAGGTGTGAAACTAACCATACATAAAGAGCTAAAGTACAGCAGACAATCCTTGCATTGCTCTTTTCACATCTTCGGTCGAAGGTGTCATATAGGTCGGCTAGCATAGCGACAACCGGGCTTTCCTTGTGGTTATGATAGGCGAGAAAAGCGTCGATCGCGGCCAGGTCCACCAACCCATCCACATTCGGAAAGAGGACTCCCCCGAAAATCAACAGTGCGAGAATATCTATGAACGGGGCCCACTCGCCTTTACCTGCCAAGACTCTTGCTTTTGCCTCCAAACATTTTCTCAGTATTCCAACCACCCCATTTTCGACTTGCTTCCTGTGGTCTAATTCCTGCGCCGAGATTTGGACTATCTTGGAAATTCTAGCTAATGAGGGATAGAACCCTATGAAGAGGTATGGTTTCCTCCCCCCTAGAGGGCATCCTAGGATCTCTTCAAATTCTTCCACCATGGGTGACAACTGGAAGTCCCCAAAGGTGAAGCACCTCAACGACTGATCATAATACTGGGCGAGGGAGGCAATGGCCTCTGTAGAGACTTCTACCATGGCTAGGTCCCAGATTTTGGAAAAACTGATGTTAACATCATATAGGTTACATCGGGTTTTTAAAAAACCGATGTTAAGATCAATTCTTTAACATCGGTTTTGAGAAAACCGATGTTAACTCTATCAAGTTAACATCAGTTTTTCCAAAACCGATGTTACCATATTCATCTTAACATCATGTTAACATCGGTTTTGCTAAAACCGATGTTAAGTAACTTCATTTAATTACAAAAATGTCACCGCACTTTCGTTAACATCGGTTTTTGCAATAATCGATGTTAATAGAGCGATGTAGAAAGCCTTTTTTTTAGTAGTGGCAGGTTGAATGTGTAGAAGTGTAAAACCAAGTAAGCTACTCATATTGTCTTTCTAATACTAATATGAACTAAAGTACTAAATTCAAAGAAGATTGAAGATGTATTTAAGAATTCAAATCGATACTTGCATAACTGTCTAAAATTCAAATATAAGACTTCCAACTAAGAAAAAAGAAGACAACAAAATAAAGTCCCTCTCCTACTCTTTTTCTCCAATTTGGAGTAATGTAAAGGGCATGCAGTAATTCTACATCAGTCCTGGGAGTTAGCTTAGTTAGTTAAGAGTCGGTTTCTAAGACAGTTAAAGTTAGTTCAGTTAGTTGGTTGTCCTAACTCTTTAGTCTCTAAATACAGTGTTGTAATCCTTGATTTGGTGGGTTAATGAAACTGTTTCTTCTCGCCTTTTATCTCTTCTATTATCTTTTCTATCATGGTATCAAAGCCTAGTTCGATTCAACTCCCTGCATCTGTTATAACTTATAAGTGACAACTATTAATTGTTTTGACATACAGTTAGCACTATTAGTAACATACTAGAGCCTCAACCTTCAACTATTGTATTTTTATTTCTAATACAGACCCCTTTAATTGGAGGCCTGCTAACAATAATACCCCTTCCCCCAAGCCCCAAAATGTTTCACCTTGTCCTCAAAGTTAAAATCAGGAATATTTTCCTATATATCTGGTTCTAACTGTCATAATTAGGGAGATTCTGCCACTTATCAGTACCTTGGCATCACAAAGACCAATGTCTAACATTCAAAACCTATGTTGGCTAAACCTGTAAGGGGATAATGCATGCGAGCATGTGTGCAAAGAAATTTCCTGCTTCAACAGGGAAACATGAAACACTTGATGTATTTGGCTCCCCAATAAGCATAGCTAGTAAACAACTTGGCTAAAACTTTTGAAAATATGAAATTATACATAATCTTGGGCTTGACTTCTCATTTGCTGCTTGACTTGTAGCATGAGTCTGTAGGATTGAAAATTTAGAAAAACCTAGCTCTAGGAATTGGTCCTTCATTCTATGATTTTTAGCTTGGACTTTGATACTACTCTAAGCCTTAAGAAAATTAGCTAGCAACTCTTCCAATGTTTCATCTCTTTCAACAGTCAATCTATAGACTTCATTAGCTTTGGAGGGAACTGTTGTACATATAAGTAAAAGTAGAGGGTCTTGGAAGCATAGAGATTGTAATGGGATCAGTCTCATAGCACTACCGCAATTGGTAATTTGGTATCATACCAGAATTCTGCCAAACTCAACCATTTAGTTCACAACTTATCTCAAATAAGTCTCCAAGCACTAATTGACAAGTAGTTTCATTATCAGAATGAGGATGATAAGCAAAACTGAACTTAAGTCTAATATCTGCCAGCCTAAACAACCAAGTCCAGAAATCATTGAGATCCCATTCTTGTCCACTATAGTCATCCTCCTCTTGATAGTACTTGGTTCCTCTCTTCATTCATTGAGCATAGTTCATCATCTACATTAAATTTACAACATTACAGCTGGGTACTTACTTCTTAGATTTTAAATTCAATTAAAGGGAGTATAAGGCAAGAAGCAGCTCATAGTGTTGGCTATGGGCATTGCAATGCATTAGTTTAAATCTTAGTTAAGGTAGTTACTACCAAGTGTTCTGCTCTAGGTGTTGATTTCTGGTTCTGTAACTTTATGCCATCTTTTGTAGCATGTTGGTTAAAATTAATAATTACATCGGTCAAGAATCCGAGTAAAAATCCTAAATTGACTATTAGTAGTATTATACCAACATCTCTCAACCCTAAATCTTACATGTTTTTGTAGCCTGTAGGTGTGAATGCAAGCCATTACAAATTAACTCTTGTGGTGGTACTATTGCTATAGCTTCAAAATCAGATATGACAATTTCTGCCCGAGTGTAAATAAAACCTGTTGGAACATGCAATTCTACTGAGATTGATCATGGCTGGTCGCTTCTCTTATTTGAGACTTACTGGATTAAAGCTGAAAATTTCTAAGGTTCTTGAGTTTAAGATTTGAAAGGATAAAACAAAATGTAATAACTCTTAAAGCACACATTAGAAAACTTTTTATCTTTGCATTCTAATCTAAATGAAAACAAAACTCAAACACCCAATGTCAAATACCCTCAACCATTAAATAGAAACGCTAAGAAACTATGAAAATTCCCTCCCTTTTTTAATCCTAAACCAATACCCGTTTCACTACAAAACACAATTGTTCTACTTCTTGTAACATCCCATATTTTAAAATAAATTAAAAATGATTTCTATTTATAAATAAATACAGTTTTAGAAGAAAAAAATGATGATATTTTTATAATTAAATAAATAAGGAGAAATAATTTTATTAGAATAATTGTTTGAAGGAGAAAAAAGAAAAGATATTTGATAGATTCATCTGATAGAGAATAAAATAGAGTATTTGTTTATAGAATAATACACAAAAAAATAGAGTAAATTATAGTCTATGATTATCCGATCTATAAATAGAAACATGCTAGGTTAGTGTTGAGACTGACGATACTTTTTACACCTACTCTTCTTCTCAATTTTGTTTTCCCTTCTCCTCCTTCCAAAACCCTATTTTTTTCCCGCATATATTCAAACATGTATCAGTAAAATGACGATCTTAGATCCGTTAACCGTTGGATCGTCATGAAACATGAGCACCAGGTTTATAACTCATTTACAAACATTCTAACCGTTGGAAATTACGCAAACATGTCGAATCTGAGAGAAATACACTTCACATTGTAGTTTTTTCTTTTCCCGCAGAAACCCATAACTGTCCCAGTAAAACTACAATCCCGATCTCGTTAACCGTTGGATTTTCATGAAATGTCGACACCAGATTCATAACTCATTTTTTCATGTTTTCACCATTGAGATTTGAAAATAATATTTGTGGAGAGAGAAATACTCATCTCATGTAGACAATGATGGAAGCTTCAATCTATTCTCCTCTCTCTAATGCTTGGAAACCCTACTAGAACAATCAAAGGAAAACCTTGAGGAATCTCAGGAATCTATTAGAGATGCCACTATCACTGTCAGAATACACACGTGAGCTCGCTTAGAGGTAAGGGATGAGTTATTCACAATTTGGGAGTAGTGAGAACATGTGTAGGGATCGTCAGAGTATCAATTGAAATGGATTTTTGGGGTGTTTCTGTAAATTTTGATTATATCCTAACAACTATAACGGTGAATTATATATGTTTGACGAACCAATTGATGTCCCAATGAAAAATTGTTGTGACATTAATGTGTTCTTGTGTTGAGTGTGAACCCTAAAAAAATTGAGTTCATGTGAATTATACTCTAAATAATATTATTTAATGACTTATTTTATATAAATTATTATCTTGCTCTATATTTTCCCACGATAATGATCAACATGTTGTGTGTGTGTGTGTGTGTGTGTGTATTGTAATACTAAAATAATAAATTAAAGAAAGTTGTAAGGTTAATGCCTAGTAGCAATTTCTTTTGATGTAACCTTAAATTAATTGTTGTAGAAACTCTTTTGCTTAAAAATAATGTAGTTTGATTTAGTGTATATATATGTGTGTGTGTGTGTGTGTGTGTGTGTGTGTGTGTGTGTGTGTGTGTGTGTGTGTGTGTGTGTGTGTGTGTGTGTGTGTGTGTGTGTGTGTGTGTGTGTGTGAGTGTTTTGTCTCATGCAAATATTATTATTGTGTGATGTGTATATGAGTTATGAGGCATGATAAATTATTATAATGAGATTATAATATTGTTATGGAGATTGAGTAGTGCAAAGTGAAATGTGTCAATTTGTGAGATACATGTAAACATGAGATGGTTGATTGTGACATAATGAGATGTGAAATTGTGAACATGAGTTTTAGTTGTGAATAAGTGTGTAGTTAACACTTGATGTGACATTACTTGTGATGTGAGCTGTGAATTGTACAATAACCCGACCAGTGTTTATCGTGAGAAAAGTGTTGATTCACAGTGTTAAAGGGAAAATGTAGATTTCCTATTTATGAACCAGTGTTAAACATGTTTGAAACAGGAGTGTGAGGTCGTGGGTATTGTATAATTCATGAGCAGTGTCTATAAATTCAATATGTGATGAATTATGGAATAACATGTTGCTTTGAGATTATAATATTGTTATTGAGATTGAGTATAAGTGCAAAGTTGAACATGTGTTAATTTGTGAGATACATGTAAAAATATGATGGTGGATTGTGACATTATGAGATGTGAAATTGTGAACATGAGTTTTAGTTATGAATAAGTGTGTGGTTAATGTAGAAACAAAGACATTTTGATGTTTTGATGATGCCAAAGGATCATGCGCTTCTCAAGTTTAATTCAAGACAAGAAGCCAAGAAATTCAAGATATATGATCAAAATAATCTCTAGAGTCTTAAGAAGGAAATTCCAAGTTGAAACAGCAAGAGGTTTGGCCAAACAATTTAAGCTAAAATGTTTTTACAAAAGATTTACTCTTGGGTAATCGATTACTAGAGGATGTAATCGATTACCAGTGGCCAAAAACTTCCTGAAATGCTTTTAAAATGTTTTTAGATGTTTTGAAAACATGTAATCAATTACATAAGGATTGTAATCGATTACCAGCAGTTAAAACTATTTATAACAGCTATTGGAAATTTGAATTCAAATTTTACACTATGTAATCGATTACACTTGGATGGTAATCGATTACCAAGTGTAATCAATTACCAGCAGTTATTGAACGTTTTTAATTCAAATTTTAAAGCTTGTAATCGATTACCAAAGGAGATTTTCAGAAATTAATTTCCAAGAGTCACATCTGTTCAAATGGTTTTTGAATGGGCATCAAAGGTTTATATATATGTGACTTGGAACACGAATTTGCTTAGAGTTTTTCTGAACAAAAAGTCTTATCCTCTCAAAAAGCAAAATTATCTTATCCTCTAAAACATTCCTTTGCAAAAACACTTACAATTCAATAAGGAATTATTTGAGTGCTTCATTGTACAATTTATCTCTTTCAAGAGAGATTTCTTCTTCTTACTTCTGAAAAGGGATTAAGAGACCGAGGGTTTCTTGTTGTAAAGCAATCTGAACACAAAGAAAGGGTTGTCCTTGTGTGGTTCAGAACTTGTAAAGGGTTTTTAGAAGATAGTGGAACTCTCAAGTGGGTTGCTTGGGGACTGGACGTAGGCACAAGGGTGTAGCCGAACCAGTATAAAACTGAGTTTGCACTTTCTCTTCCCTTAAACTCTTTTATTGATTGTTGCTTTACATTTACATTCAGATTGGTTATTTTGAATCATCATTTAGAAATTTATCTTTAAGGGAACTTGGAACTTGCATTAAAATTAAAGTAGAATTTTAATTGGGGAAATAGTTTGTAATATCTTAATTCACCCCCCACCCCTCTTAAGATATCTGGGGCCACTTGTCTAACAGTTAACACTTGATGTGACATTACTTGTGTTGTGAGCTGTGAATTATACAATAATTCGACAAGTGTTATCTTGAGAAAAGTGTTGATGCACAGTGTTAAAAGGAAAGTGTAGGTTTCCTATTTAGGAACCAGTGTTAAATTGTACTGCAATGTGTTGAACATGTTTAAAACATATGTGAGGTAGTGGGTATTGTATAATTCATGAGCAGTGTCTGCATAGAAAAATTGTTTTAGGGGTTGGACTTGAATCAGGAGGGAGAGACCCTGATGAACTCTTCGAAGTGTAGGCCTTGGGGGTAAATACACCTGGTTTGAGTGCTCCTTTAAGCCTGTGCCAATCCCACATGGTTGGAGCATTCTCAGAAAATAGCATGACTGATCGAGGCCGTACCCGAATCAAATAAACATGAAAATGCAGTAACTAGGAAGTGATCCTAGGTCGTTTCCCAACGAGCAGTGACAAACCAAATGTTCATAATATACTTACAGTAACAGTAACGATTGGGGGAGGGTTTGGTTGTTTGGTAATTAAAGAGCAGAACAAGTAAACTGGAATACGAAACTACTAATATTAAAAACGGGTTGTTTCCTCTGATTCAGAAGCCATTCTCTTATCCTGGGTTATGGAGAATTCGTCCCTAACAGTCAACCACTTAATCCAACCCTATTTCAATTTACTAAGCGAAAATCAACTTAGGGTTTTCAATACGTGATTAGGCACCACATACACCAGTTAGCCCTTCGTCCATTAAGCATGAACACAAGTTAGGCTCAGAGGCAATTAATCGAACACGAAGCGTGCACTGATTAATATTCACGAAATTGGGATAACTGGTGAAGGGAAAACTGCCAGGAAACCACATTACAAGCGAAACCTCAAAGAGAGTTGGGCTTCGTCCTCAAAAGGAAACAACACCAGAAAATCTTGCCTTCCATGGATTCAAACAGAAAACGCAAATGAAACATGAAACAGAAACGTAAATGAACAGAACGTAAATGAACAGAAATGTCAATGAAACAGAAACGTAAATGAGAGTAGAAGAAGAAGCAAGAACAAAACTGTAATTAGAAGCAGAAAACGTAAAATTGCATTACGTGAACAGTAGCATCAAAGCAGAAAACATAAAACCCTAAAACAAAAGCTCTGAATAATGAATAGCATAACAGAATGCCTTGCACGAATCCAATAGGCCCAAATGATAAAACTGCATAATTAATTTGACAATTAAGACTAATCAGTAATTAAAATGGTGCAAAAAGGGTTTAGAAAATAGAAGAAAATGATGGCACATCAAAACCCCCCATACTTAGCCTTTTGCACTCCTGGGCAAAATGAAACAAAGAACAAAATCCAAGGATATCAAAGAGAGACAGACAAAAACATTCACATATTTCTCAATGAACATCAAGGAATGAAAGGAATGAGTAACATCTAACATAAGGAGATCCAAAAAGTCAAGACATTCATGAAAATCATCCAAGCAACCCAATCATGGCAAAATAGTTAATCAGCTCAAGAATGAAAAGTGATAAAGCCTCACAAGATATACACTCTATCTCTCAAGTGTCTAGGCTACTATTTACCCTCAAAGCACCCATGAAAGCAAACACCACATAAACTTGGCAAGATTCTAAAATTGACAATCAACCCACAAACACAAGCACATGAGGATCAAAAGGTCTTTTAAGGTTGTAATGGGGCCAAGGACAAGGTATGGAGAAATATGGAATAAGTGGCTAAATCCCAAAGGAATAGAGGAGCAATGGGGAATAAGTGCATATTAAGAAAAAAAATAAGAAAATAAAAAGAAGTAAAGATAAAAATTAAACATAAAGAGTAGAACCAAGAGTTTCATCATTCTTGTGCCATTTAAGATCATATTCACTCAACTTTATTGCTTTTCTTTTTCTTCTTCTTTTTTTTCGATTTTTTTTTACTCTATAGCCTTTGAGAAACAACATTTCATTCAGCATGTCCAACATTTAACCAATATACAATGTACATAAAGTATGGCCCAAAATACATCACGAAGCATAGCCAACAAAACAAGTTATCCAATGAAACAAAAAACCCCCCACACTTATTCCCAAAACAATTCCAAAGCTCCAAAATTCCTTAAGGATATGGTGATATCATGGTTTTTCATTTAAGGCTTGTAGTGAGCTTCAAAACAAGGAAAGGGAAACAAGGCTCAAACGGGCTATCAAAGGAATTAATTCAAGGTAAGTCCATTTGGCTAGAAGCTTAGAAGAACAAAATTGCCTCAATCATTTCCAAATATGCATGTGAATTAGGATGCATCAACAAGAATCAAGCCAAGGATATTGTGCAAGCAATCAATGGGGCAAAACACACCAAATGATTATGATGATGGATGGCTCAAATTCTCACAAAGGTAAACTCATCACTTTCAAATTGAGCTTTCAAAAATATCATGACATGTAGAGGAGAATCAAGGATTTCAAGTCACAAAATGTCAAGAACTTTTATTTTCAAAACAATTACCCATTTCTTGAACATATCCTATAATTCAAAGAAAAACATGCAAAGTCGTACATGCACACAAAATTGACCCAAAATATTAAACTAAAAATCCGACGAAACTAACAACATTAACAAATTAACACAACTAACAAATTAACAAAACCAACAAAACTAGCAAAACCAAAGAACACTCCCCCCCATACTTAAACAACACATTGTCCTCAATGTAGCACAATTAAAAGATTAAAAACAATTAAATCATCAAAGAGAATCGGACAAGTGTAATAAAAGCAAAGAAGGAGGTAGGAAAAGAAAAACTCCCTAAGTCATGGTGGAGGAAGAGTAGGGTGGAGTAAGGAAGTCTCTTCCACCACTAAGTCCACTAAAGAAGGGTTCGTGAGGAATGGCTTAAGTCGATGTCCGTTGACCTTGAAGCTCTTGTTTGTGGAGTCGCTTTTGATCTCAACTGTACCATAAGGAAAAACATTAGTAACAACAAAAGGACCAATCCATTTAGACCTCAACTTACCACTCATGAGTCCAAGCCTAGAATTATACAATAACACTTTTTGCCCAACCATGAAGTCCTTTTTAACTATCATGCTATCATGGAACTTCTTGGTCTTTTCTTTGTAGAACTTGGCATTCTCGTAGGCTTCTAGGCGGATTTCATCTAACTCACTCAGTTGCAACTTTGTTTCCTCACCAGCTTGATCCATAGAGAAGTTGCAAGTCTTCACTACCCAGTAAGCTTTGTGCTCAATTTCCACTAGAAGATGACATGCCTTTCCAAAGACAACCCGATAAGGAGACATTCCTATGGGTTCTTTGTAGGCAGTACGATGTGCCCAGAGAGCATCATCAAGCCTGGTACTCCAATCTTTCCTGCTTGGCTGCACAATCTTCTCTAAAATTCGCTTGATTTCCCGGTTAGAAATTTATGCCTGTCCATTGGTCTGAGGGTGGTATGGTGTGGATACCCTGTGTACCACCCTGTACTTTTTAAGCAGGGCATGCATTGTCCTGTTGTAAAAATGGGTTCCTTGATCACTAACAATTTCTTTAGGTACTCCAAACCTGCAAAACAGATTAGACCTGACAAAGTCTGCAACAACTTTAGCATCATTTGTTCTAGTGGGCTTGGCTTCCAACCATTTTGAAACATAGTCAACTGCAAGGAGAATGTAAACATAACCAAAAGAGACAGGAAAAGGGCCCATGAAATCTATACCCCAAACATCAAACACCTCACAGAATAGCATAGGTTGCTGAGGCATTTGTTGTCGCCATGTAAGTGTATTTCTTGCTCTCTGACACTGCTCACAAGTGCTGCAGATCTTCCATGCATCTTTAAAGATGGTGGGCCAATAAAAACCACAATCAAGCACTTTGCGAGCTGTCCTTTGAACACCTAGATGACCTCCTGGTGCGGAAGAATGACAGAACTGCAGGACTGAGTCAGTCTCATGATCTGGAATGCATCGTCTAATTACCTGATCACTGCACAATTTCCAAGAGTAGGGGTCATCCCAAATAAAATGCTTAGCATCACTTTTAATTTTATCTTTTTGGGCCTTAGATGCTAAGGGAGGAAAAACAGAGGCAACTAAATAATTGACAATGTTAGCAAACCAGGGAGTAGAAAGAGAGTCAGAAATACTATACAGTATATACAAATGATCATCCGGGAAATCATCTCGAATAGGTGAATCTGCATCAGATACACGTTCGGTCCGACTCAAATGATCAGCAACTAGATTTTGTGCTCCGCTCCTATCACGGATCTCCAAGTCAAACTCTTGGAGCCAGAGCATCCATTGGATCAACCTAGGCTTAGAATCAGCCTTCTTCAACATGTACTTTAGAGCTGCATGGTCAGTATAAACAATAATGCGGGTACCAAGCAAATAAGATCGAAATTTTTCAAGAGCAAAAACTATGGCTAGAAGCTCTTTCTCAGTAGTAGTATAATTCGCTTGGGCAGCATCTAAAGTCCTAGAAGCATAATATATCACCCTGGGAAATTTATCAATTTTCTAAGCAAGGACAGCCCCCAATGCATAATTTGATGCATCACACATAAGTTCAAAAGGGGTTGTCCAATCGGGTGCCTGGATGATGGGGGTGGTAGTCAACGCTCTTTTGAGGCAATCAAAAGCCTCTTTGCATCTGTCATTAAAGTCAAACTCCACCTCCTTTTGCAACAAGTTGGATAGTGGAAGGGATACTTTGCTAAAATCCCTTATAAAGTGCCTGTAGAATCCTGCATGACCAAGAAAAGATCGCACCTCTCACACACAAGAGGGGTAAGGCAATTGTGAAATAACAGAAATTTTTGCAGGATCTACTTCAATACCCTTATTGGAAATAATGTGGCCTAAAACTATACCTTGCTCAACCATAAAATGACATTTTTCAAAATTTAGAACAAGGTTAGTTTCAATGCATCTATTCAAAACTTTTTCCAAACTATTCAAACAACCATCAAAAGAGGATCCATATACAGTGAAATCATCCATAAACACCTCTATGCAATTTTCTAAAAAATCACTGAAAATACTAATCATGCACCACTGGAAGGTACCAGGGGCATTGCACAGGCCGAAAGGCATCCTCCTATAAGCAAAAGTGCCGAAGGGGCAGGTGAATGTGGTCTTTTCCTGATCCTCAGGAGCAATAGTAATTTGCATATAACCAGAAAAACCATCAAGGAAACAGTAGTGGGATTTACCTGCCAGGCGTTCAAGCATCTGGTCAATGAATGGCAGGGGAAAATGGTCCTTTTTGGTAACCTGGTTCAGCCTCCTATAGTCAATGCAGACTCTCCAACTGTTCTGTACCCGAGTAGGAATCAGCTCCTCCTTCTCATTTCTGATCACTGTGAGGCCGATCTTCTTCGGGACTACCTGGACGGGACTCACCCATTGGCTGTCGGAGATAGGATAAATGATTCCAGCTTGCAAAAGCTTGGTTATCTCCTTCTTCACTACATCAAGAATCACCGGGTTGAGTCTTCTCTGTGGCTGTCTTACTGGTTTAGCTCCATCCTCTAAATTTATTCGATGCATACATGTGGATGGGCTAATACCAGGAATGTCCGCCAGGGTCCAGCCTATAGCCTTCTTATGCTTCTTGAGAACTGACAACAACTTCTCCTCTTGCTCATCAGCAAGGGAGGCAGATATAATCACTGGAAAACTCTTGCTATCATCCAAGTAAGCGTATTTTAAATTTGATGGCAGAGGCTTCAATTCTAGTGTAGTCGGCTGGACAGTGGTAGAAGGAGATGGTTTCTCAGCCTTTACCTCATAAAGAAAGTCAAAGGTATGTGTACTTCCTGAAACATGGTTAGTCCTATCTGACTCTATAAAATCAATCTCGAGAGGTAAAACACCACCACTAGACATGCAATCAATATCACTCTCAGATTCACTCTCAGCATCAAATTCAGACATAAGATCAAGTACAATTTCAGACTCAATGCATGAAGAGTGAGAGGCATGCAGATTAGAATAAAGATCAGGCATGTATTCATCAGCAACATGGTCAATTATTTCAGCATGAAATACAGAAAGATCTTCAGATGGGTATTTCATAGCATCCAGAATATTAAAATGAACAGCTATATCACCAAACTCCATAGACAGTGTGCCTGCATAAACATCTATCTTAGTTCTAGCAGTTTTCATAAAGGGTCTGCTTAGAATGATGGGAACTGATCCTTGAGAAAATCCATCTTCCATATTCAAGATATAAAAATCAACAGGGAAAATCAGTTCACCAACTCTAACTAAGACATCTTCTATGAAACCAACAGGATAGGCAACACTTCTATTAGCTAAATGAATTACCACATCAGTTGACTGCAAGGGACCTAGAGATAGAGAATTAAAAATCGACAGAGGCATAACACTAACAAAGGCTCCTAAATCTAGCATGGCATTGTCAAACTTACTATTCCCTATAGTACAAGGTATGCTGAATGTACCTGGATCTTTGCATTTTTCAGGAATTTGAGGAACAGATTTACCAATCAATGCGGAGACATTTCTGCCCATGCTAATTCGTTCACTTCCTTTAAGCTTCCGCTTATTAGTGCACAACTCCTTCAAGAATTTGGCATATCTTGGAATTTGCTTTATTGCATCCAACAGAGGTATGTTTACCTCTACTTTTCTAAACGTTTCCAAGATCTCTTTCTCTGCCTCTTCCATTTTTTTGTTGGAAACTACTCTTGGAGGGAATGGAAGAGGGGGAATGTGCTGCTTCTGCAAATCAGAATTACCTGTGGAAGAAGATTCACCTGCACAGAAATTGTTAGGTAAATTTTTGTCATCACCTTTCTCTGGAGTAGAGTGAAGTTTGGTAGGTTCATTTGCAGATGAGGAAGGTGCTACGGGTTGAGGTCCTTGACACTGCTTTCCCGACCTCAATGAAATGGCACTGACGTTTTTGGGATTTTGGACAGCTTGAGAAGGCAGCTTGTCAGAATTCTGGGACTGTTGTTGATTCAATTGGGTAGCCAATTGTCCCATCTGATTGGTTAAGCTCTGAATAGAGGCTCTGGTCTCTTGCTGAAACTGCATGTTCTGCATAGTCATTTGCCTCACAAGTTCTTCGAGGGAAGGTTGTGAAGGGGCCTCAACTGTTGGCTGTTTCTGGGGTTGTTGCTATTGTTGGATTGGTGGAGGAATGTATGGTCTGCTTGGGCTAGCAGCATTTTGGAAGGAAGGAGCAGGCTGTTGTTGTTGTTGCTGAGGGCTGGACCATCTGAGGTTAGGGTGATTCCTCCATCCAAGGTTGTATCTGTTGCTGGAGAGGTCATAATTGTTCTGCTGTGGTTGATTTTGCTACTGAGGTTGAGGAGGTCTATTGTAAATATTTGCAGCATAAGCTTCAGGCTGCTCAATTGCTCCAGGTTGCTGCATGGAAGGGCAAAGGTCTGTATGGTGGTCAGCAGAGGAGCACAAACCACAAACCCTTGCGACGGGTACAGATTTCTGATTCAAGGCCAGCTGGGTTACCAAGTTAACCAATGCATCCAGTTTGCCTTCAAGCTTCTTAGTTTCAGATGATGCAGATGGGTTTGTAGCTACCTCATGCACTCCTCTAATGACTATGGCATCATTTCTGGCGCTAAACTGCTGGGAGTTGGAAGCCATCTTCTCAATTAAATTTCTGGCTTCAGCAGGAGTCATGTCTCCAAGGGCTCCACCACTGGCAACATCTATCACACTTCTCTCCATATTACTGAGTCCTTCATAAAAATATTGGAGAAGAAGTTGTTCTGAAATCTGATGGTGGGGGCAACTGGCACATAGTTTCTTAAATCTCTCCCAGTACTCATACAGGCTCTCTCCACTGAGTTGTCTAATACCTGAGATATCCTTCCTGATGGTTGTGGTCCTGGAAGCAGGGAAATTTTTTTCTAAGAATACTCTCTTAAGGTCATCCCAGCTCGTGATGGACCTTGGAGCAAGGTAATATAGCCAGTCCTTTGCCACTCCCTCTCAGCATGGGTGGTCGCTAAAATCCGTCGCTAAGGGATTTCTACTACTACTCTGGTTTGCCGCAAGCAGAAATGGTCGCTAAGTCCGTCGCAAAACACTATTCACAGCAAAACACCCAAAACTGAAACAGGGGAAGCGCTCAATAGAAAAACTGAAACAGAACACACACTAAACGAAATACCAGGACACTAAACAACACTAACACACATACTAACACAATACTAACAATTAACATAAAACACGGAAGAATTAAACACACAACGCTAGCTATTATGAACCTTTGGACACTGCTCCCCGGCAACGGCGCCAAATTCGATCGAGGTCGTACCCGAATCAAATAAACATGAAAATGCAGTAACTAGGAAGTGATCCTAGGTCGTTTCCCAACGAGCAGTGACAAACTAAATGTTCATAATATACTTGCAGTAACAGTAACGATTGGGGGAGGGTTTGGTTGTTTGGTAATTAAAGAGCAGAACAAGTAAACTGGAATACGAAACTACTAATATTAAAAACGGGTTGTTTCCTCTGATTCAGATGCCATTCTCTTATCCTGGGTTATGGAGAATTCGTCCCTAATAGTCAACCACTTAATCCAACCCTATTTCAATTTACTAAGCGAAAATCAACTTAGGGTTTTCAATACGTGATTAGGCACCACATACACCAGTTAGCCCTTCGTCCATTAAGCATGAACGCAAGTTAGGCTCAGAGGCAATTAATCGAACACGAAGCGTGCACTGATTAATATTCACGAAATTGGGATAACTGATGAAGGGAAAACTGCCAGGAAACCACATTACAAGCGAAACCTCAAAGAGAGTTGGGCTTCATCCTCAAAAGGAAGCAACACCAGAAAATCTAGCCTTCCATGGATTCAAACATAAAACGCAAATGAAACATGAAACAGAAACGTAAATGAACAGAATGTAAATGAACAGAAATGTCAATGAAACAGAAACATAAATGAGAGTAGAAGAAGAAGCAAGAACGAAACTGTAATTAGAAGCAGAAAACGTAAAATTGCATTACGTGAACAGTAGCATCAAAGCAGAAAACGTAAAACCCTAAAACAAAAGCTCTGAATAATGAATAGCATAACAGAATGCCTTGCACGAATCCCAAGGCTACTATTTAAAAAGAGTCACTCAAAGTCACTGGGTCCTATTACAATACTCTGGCCCAAAACGAAATAAACACTGAACAACATAAAATAAAATTGCGAAATTTCCTAATTAGAAATTAACTAAGGTAAGCGCTGCTTTATTTGCCCTCTTCAAGTCCATAACCAAAATCCGGATTAAGCCCAATGTTTCATTAATTCCTGAAATTAGATTAAAAACATCAAATTAGCTAAATGAGCCCAAATAATAAAACTGCCTGATTAATTGACAATTAAGACCAATCAGTAATTAAAATGGTGCAAAAAGGGTTTAGAAAATAGAAGAAAATGATGGCACATCAATGACCCTAACCGGTCTTCCTATAATTTTACTTAATGAGAGTGACCTGACATACCCATTTTATGGTGTGTCTTGTTATGTACTCCTAAGCGCCCCAAGGTGGTTTTTCATTGACATGGTACCACATTGCATATAGGCTTGAGTCTTAGTTTAACTATTGCATAACGCTTTCTTATTGTTTATTATGAAATTGATGAATATTATTATGTCTTGACCGAAATGTGGGATTCATGTGTAATGTGATTGGTGATTGAAAAATGAATTTTAAATTACAAAGTGGTGGAATTACGTGAGCTATGTTTAAGTAAGTTGTATCTCATTTATATGATATGTATATCTAGTTGTCTCATTTCTCTATTAGTTAGGAATGTTATAACTCACTCCCCGTGTGCTATTTGTGTTTGGATCTTGTGATGATTTCAAACTTTGTGTTCGTGGGAGCAAATGGTTAGGTGAATGACTATGGAGAACCTCATACTAGAGGACGCGAGAACACAATGCTATGATAGGAAGTGACACTGGGGTATAAGTTTCCATATTAAATGTATGAAGTCTTGGACGACCTTGTTTGAGCCGAAGTAATTTTATTATATATTCAGACAAGTTTTATTATGATGCAAGGAAAATGAATGTGAGCCTTTTACTCTTTTAAAAGGCTTTTATTTAAATGTGTTTTAAAAACTTTTAATTAATTATAATTTATTATTCCTTATATTATTAGTACATATATGTATGGGGTAGAGGGCGTCACACTCCTACCCTTCATTCGCTTCCAACCCTCCTCAACCCCCACCACCACCCAACGTTCAAATCTTCAACCCAACACTTCATCATACAACGCTTGAACCACCAATAGCAAGTATCATGTTCTAACCCCTCCCCTCCATTTTACCCCTTTTCTCTTTATCACCAACAATTATTTGGCAACAATGTGAAAAACCAAACAACCGAAGAAACTCCAAAATGAAACAGATCTCCATGAAATCCAAAAATTACATTCCTGTAGTTCTCTTCATTTGAAGACAACTAAGCTTTATAAGGTTATGATTCTAACATGTCCTTTAGTCTTTCACTTATTGCTTCAATTTTCAGAATTGTATTGGAAAGCTAGAATTTGTTGTTCATGCATTCTGTTTTTGTTTTGCCATCCTTTTTCATTTTTTTTAGTAGAATATTTTTGGGCAAATTGAAGAGAATATAATGAAGGCTTCTTCTGATTTTTGTGCTTCTTGGAGCTAATTCTCAAACTGGTGATACCATCAATTGTGTTGGGCAATGTTTTTATAACATAAAAGATGTATAAGGCCTGATAATATACATGTTATAGTTTGTTGTTTGTTTTATGGTTTTTAATTTTGTTTGAAGTGGCTTACACTGTACTATTTGTTGCATAGTTTAATCTTGCTTATCTCACTTTTTGAATTATTTTTTGGACTAATTAGCTTCTGCTTCCCCAATTTTTGACCCGTATCACTGTCATATAGTATACCAGGTTCTGCATTGCTATTCAAGTAAGTTTCTACTCGTTTTCCTTTTTATTATTTTCATATATAGCTGGTTTGGTTGGTATGTGCCCGTTCACCTTCATTTCTAGGGTACACTTGAGAGGAATCACCACTACACATTACTGGATAGGGAGATGATTATTGACACAAATCCACATACACATAAGCAAGAGAAAAGATACCTCATTTATCATTTGATGGCTATCAATCAAGTCCCTTTGACAAAGGTACACATTTATGAACAACTACAGTGCTGAGATTTATTGACTTCTTGGTGGATTTGTCCTACACCTACTATATTATATGAAGTAAAGAAATTTAAATTGCTTTACTCTTGTATATGTTATATTTTCTATTTTGAGTTGTTGTATTTAGTGGTCAACCAAATCCAAATTGTATTCCAATAAGGTATTTGCATTTGTTAATTAATTAAAGTATCTCCTTACAATCCCGCATTAAAATGAACACCTGTAAGCTTGTAGTTAGATTTGAAACTACCTCTGAATTATGGGCCATTTCCATAGTAAGTTTGAAAACCCAGGATCACTAGTAATCTGTAATTTTTAATCTAGCTAGACATGGGAAATTGTTAAATAATTTGAAGCATCATAATTGAACCAATTGTGTCTAGTTTGTAAACTTGTAATTAGTTACTGATACAATGAGAATATCAAATACTATTCAATATTTGTTGGGATCGAGAATGCGTATGTGTGTGTCTGCCTATCTATCTAACTTCCAATTGAAGTCTGACTGCAAACATCATGTTTTCTCATGAGTATTTGGATAGTTGGTAAAACATTCAAAAAATGACACAATACTAGATAATGCATGTCAGGAACCTTGTAGTAACTAGTAAGGAATATCACTATCTCATAAATTGCAGAGGAACAAAAGTGGTACAATTATTAGAGCAAAAAAAATTTAGTAATATTTTATTACAATCTGTCTAGGTTGGGATGATTGAAATTGCATGTTTGGTTTGATGTAAAACAAAATAAATATTAAAAAAAACATCAATTTTTAGAAAAATTGTCTTAGAATATAAAGAATCTAAGATGATTTTTTGGCAAAAACCATCTTAGAATTTATAGAATCTATGGTAAATCTTACCTCACCTTACACAATTAATATTTAGGCTAAAACTAAATAGGCTCTAGGCTAGCTTGTTAGCATACCAAACTAAAAAAACTTGCATTTGATTGGAAACAAAGAACCGCCTTATATTCTATAGATTATAAGACGGCTTTCAGTAAAATCGTCTTAAAATGTCAGGATCCTAAGACGGTTTTTACTATTCTAAGGTGATGATGCAATCCTACCCCCCAAGGGCATTGGATAGAGGACTCCAAGAAGATTAGGCCAAAGATGCAAGAGAAGGCCCTAGGGTTCTCATGAGCCTTAGGGTAGATTTTGGGCCCATGGGCTAAGTATGAATCCACTTATCTTTGTACATATTAGACTAGGATGTCATTATATTTGGTCCTTGTATTTAGGGCTCCACATTGTAGGTAGGGTACCCTAGACATATAGGATTTTTCAGCCCTTGTATTTTTGGGCACCTAGACTAGTTTTTGTATTAGGGGTAGTTTTGTAAGTTCACATGTACTAAGTGAATATTTTATGTGTGTGGTTGGAAATAAATTTAATGAATTGGTAGAAGCCCAATCCGATTAAATTTTAGAGGGGGAGGTGAGCATTTGCTTACTACACCCCATTGCCACATCATATAGGCACACTTTGTGCATGTCCTTCATGCTTTACATGCCTCATGACACCTAAGCACACTTAGTAGAGAATCTTGGAATTGATCTTGGATTAGTGGGCTGAACCATAACTAAAATTCACTAATCATGATTAGTGAAATTTTGGCTCCAAAGTTTGGCTCCACAAATTCAATTTCAAATTCAAGTGAAATTTGAATTGAAATTCAAATTTCTCTCCAATTTTGTGTGACACTTAGGCTATAAATAGAGGTCATATGTGTGCATTTTTTTCAACTTTGATGATTTGAAAATTAAACTTCAGCTTTCAAAGCTCTTTTAGAGCATAAAATTTCGTGCTCTTCTCTCCCTCTACCTTCATTCATCTCCTTCTTCCTCCAATCTCTTATCCATGGCCTCCTATATTGGTGAGCTTCTTCAAGACTCATATTCTCCTTGAAGTGGCATCTCTTCTCTCTCTTCCATCTCCATTCCACTGCCATTCATCTTCGAAGAAGCAAATGAATCCATTGATGAAGAAGATCCTAGGCCTACAAGCTCCAATGGAGCTTACATCATGTGGTATCAAGGGCATCTTCATCTAGGTGATGTTCTTTTGCTTCCTCTATCTTTTTGTTCGGTGAATTCTCTTTAATTCCTTGTTCTTCATCTTATTCTCCATGTATATCCTCCATTATCTTGTGGTTTCGTGCTGTTTAGAGTAGATTAAAAAAATCGATTAAATCTTAGATCTACACTTGTTCTTGTATTTCTATGGTTCAAATTTTGTAGATCTACTCTTGAATCTTGTTTTTGTGTTGATTTTAGGTTCTATCATTTTTCATTCATAATATTCTTGTGCTGAACCTTAGATCTAAATTTTCTTCCAAAAATATTTATTAGAAAAAAAAACACAAAAATCTAAGTGTAAATCACTTAATCCATGTTGTCTTAGAGTTAGTCATAGTAATTGTCACATTATGCTCTAAGTTTGTGTTAAATTTTTATTTTTTTTTATTGAATTCTAGATACATTTGTTCATGTATTTTTTCATTCTTAGCCTATCTTTTGAATCTTGAGTCTAATTCATGCATGTTATTTAGTTCATAACATGTTCTAAATCAATTCCTAGAAGTAATCTTGTTGTTGATCTCTTTTTTGTTTTCTAAGATTCCTACATGATGCCTATGATGAAGTTGAGTTATGGTGCTGAGTTGTGGCTGGATCAAATAAGTCTTAAGCTCTCTTGAATTGTGTTATTCAAGATAATTGAGCATAAGCAAACACAAATTGTAACTATCCAAGCCTTAAGCAACATAAACACTATTCTTGATTTCTAGGTTGAAATCATTGGTGCTGGCAGCTTGAACATACGAATTTGTATAAATTATTGGGAATTGGTCACTACTTTTTTGATCTTAAAGTTTTACTGAATTTTCTATATATCTGGAAAAAAAATTATAAAAATAGAACCAAACGATTTGGGTTAAAGGCAAAAATAAGAAAAATCACACAAGTTGGTAGAAAAATCTGTGTCCAGGAAAAAAAAAGTGAAAGGGAAGTGTGCTTGTTGTTTTGGCTAAAAATTTGTTCTATAATTCGTGCCTATTTTATACCAATCCTAGTTCTAAAATTTCAATTGAAAATTATTGTGAAAACAAGTGCCAACCAAAACTAGAGGTTTCTTGAGTTTTTTTTATAGTTTTTCTACTATTCTCTAGAGTCATTCTAGGTTTCTCTTTGAGTCCTAGCTTGCTTTTTTTGTGCTTTTCATTGCTTTAATTGTTGAATAATCCTTGGAAAATTGTCTTGTTAAAACTCTATTGGTTTAGCTTTCATTTCATTTTTTTGGTCTTGGGTTATTGCTTGTCTCTTTGTTTCCTTGCTTGTGAGTTGCCATATAGGGAATTGGAAAGGAGGATTGGTGCCATATCTTGAAGAATTTGAGTCAAGAAGCAAGGGGCCAACCACCTTAAGAGCTATTGGAATAAGAAGCACTCCAAATTGAGTGAAACACTAAAGAGAGAATAGCCACCACAATTGAGGACTTTTTTTCTTTGTAATTTTGTAATTGGAAATTTGCTTTGCTTTCAAATTTTGTAACAAAAAGGCCTTTCATTGGAAGTAAGTTGGGAGCCTCCGCTAGGTCACCCTACTTCCATTTGTGTGTAATAATTTTAGGCAATTTTCCCTTAGGATAGTGAGTGTTTTGTTGGGAACCTTAAATGAGGTCATCCAAACACTCTTAGGATCCGCCTAGTTTGCATTTCTTGCACTTTAATTTCTTGCTTACTTTCATAGCTTATTTCCTTTACCCTCCATTGTCAAACCGCCTAGATAGCTTACCTTTTACCAATTAGTTTTTACCTTATCTTTCACACCTCTTTTAGTGTTTATTTTGGCTAGTTTCAACCATAGTTTCTTTTACCTTTTGTTTTCAAACCCCCAACAAGAAAGAACCACAACTTAGAAACCACCATGAGTCTTCATTCTTCGTCTAGTATTAATGGTGAGGGTTCTACTACTAAGGACCCCTTGTATAAGATATTAGATGAGTTGAGATCCCATAAGTTGTGGAAAGAAAAACAAGAAAGAAAAGAAAAAGGAAAAAAAGAGTGGAAGAAATAAGTCAAGATGAAAAAGAGAAAATAAGGGAAGAAGAAAGAAGGAAAATACTAAAAGAGTTAAGAAAAGGAAAACATGTCTCCTATAGTAGTCATAACTCTTGCAAGAGCCTAAGTGAAGAACTTCGTGACTATTATGAAGGAAGGCATAGGTCACATCTTAGATCTCACTTCCATATGAGAGAAAAGGAAAGAAAGCCTCAAGAGGCTAACATTAACCTCCCATACTTTCATGGGAAGGACAATGTAGAGGCTAACTTAGATTGGGAAATAAGGGTAGAGAAACAACTTAAAAGGAAGTCTACTTCAAAATCTTATGGCTCTCACTCTTATCCAAAGAAAGACCAAGGTCAAGGCATATTAGGGGTGACACCTTCTAAGCCCAAAGATGATAAGGGGAAGACAATAGAAAATCAAGCCCCTAAGGCTAGTATGCAAGAGAAAACTAGCTCTATAAAGTGCTTTAAATGTCTTGGAAGAGAACACATTACTTCTCAATGCCCCACCACAAAAACCATGATTATGAGGGGCCAATACATTTATAGTAGCCAAGATAATGTCACTACTTCCCCTTCCTCTAGTGAAAGTGAAGAAGCAAAAGGGGAAGAATCAAGTGAAGAAATCTACCCCCAAGAAGAAGGACAACCATTAATGGTTAAAGAGAAGTGTAAGGAGGTAAGTGTTTCCTCAAAGAGGTTAGCTAAGAAGGAAACTCATTTTACAATAAAGACAAACATTAAACAAACTTTCCCTCTTAGACAACCTCCACATTTTCTCTTTTGTAAAAAGACACTTGCTAGCATTGCCACACCTCTTGGGCTTAAGGTTATTCCTCAAGTAAAGGAGTTGTTGGATGAGGGTTTGGTTCGCAAGAGCTTAAATTCTTGGGCTTTGTTGGTGCCTAAAATAGGTATTATTAGGCACCAAATCCCTATGATAGGTGGTATGATGAATGTGTTGAGTGATGCAACACTCTTTTGTAAAATCACTCATGCACCCAACATCTTCATGATTTGTGTACATAGGGACTCATTAGGTAGGTTTGTTCTTATTCTTTGTTTCAATGCAAACCTAGGTGCTCATGTGGGACACCTTAGATTTGTCATAATTTTTTGTAGGAATAATCAACATGAAAATAAAGAAAAAGGTATGTTTTATTCCATTACTTTCCTTCACTTTTTAAATAGTGATCAAAGGCTTCCCATGGATCCTAAGAGAATAAAGGTCATTCCTGAGTGGCCTACTCCACCAAGTATAAGGGAAATTTGGGGCTTCAATATCTTACCAAACTTTTACAAAAGGTTTATCCCATATTTTTCTATACTTGTAGCACCACTCATTGAGTTGGTGAAGAACTATATTCTCTTATGGGAAGATGGCCAGGAAAGGGGTTTTCAATCCTTACCATACTCTAACATACCCAACATCACTAATACATATATTTTTATTCTTTTTACAGGTGTTGATGAAAGAATTAATGAGTTTCAAGAACCTCTGGATTTGAGGTCAAATCCTTTTCAAGGGGGAGGGAATGATGCAATCCTACCCCCAAGGGCATTGGATAAAAGACTCCAAGAACATTGGGCCAAAGATGCAAGAGAAGGCCCTAGGGTTCTCATGAGCCTTAGGGTAAATTTCGGGCCCATGGGCTAAGTATGAGCCCACTTATCTTTGTACATATTATATTAAGGTTCCATTAATTTTGGGTCTTGTATTTAGGGCTCCATAATGTAGGTAAGGTACCCTAGAAATATAGGACTTTTCAGCCCTTGTATTTTAGGGCACCTAGACTAGTTTTTGTATTAGGGGTAGTTTTGTAATTTCACATGCACTAAGTGAAATATTTGATGTGTGTGGTTGGAAATAAATTTAATTGAATTGGTAGAAGCCCAATCCAATTAAATTTTAGAGGGGGAGGTGAGCATTTGCTTACTACACCCCATTGCCACATCATATAGTCACACTTTGTGCATGTTCTTCATGCTTTACATGTCTCGTTACACCTAAGCACACTTAGTGGAGAATCTTGGAATTGATCTTGGATTAGTGGGCTGAACCATAACTAAAATTCACTAATCATAATTAGTGAAATTTTGGCTCCAAAGTTTGGCTCCACAAATTCAATTTCAAGTTCAAGTGAAATTTGAATTGAAATTCAAATTTTCCTCCAATTTTGTGTGACACTTAGGCTATAAATAGAGGTCATGTGTGTGCATTTTTCAACTTTGATCATTTGAGAATTACACTTCAGATTTCAAAGCTCTTTTAGAGCATAAAATTTCGTGCTCTTCTCTCCCTCTCCCTTCATTCATCTCATTCTTCCTCCAAGCTCTTATCCATGACCTCCTATGGTGGTGAGCTTCTTCTAGACTCATCTTCTGCTTGAAGTGGCATCTCCTCTCTCTCTTCCTTCTCCATTCCGCTGTCATTCATCTTCGAAGAAACAAATGAATCCATTGATGAAGAAGATCCTAGGCCTACAAGCTCCAATGGAGCTTACATCAGGTGATTTTATGGAAAATCGTCTTAAAATACTAACATTCTTAACATTTTTTAAACAATAAGTAAAATTATCTAAGATGATTTTTAAAAGAACTAATGTAGAAATCGACATACTAAGACGGTTAAAAAATTGTGGTGAAAAGTGTTCACTTTTCACAACGGCAACTTCAAAGACAATTTTAGAACAACCATGAAATGTGCTAAAGAATTGATATGGAAAATGTTTTTTTTCTAGTAGTGTTGTCAAATACTCTTTTTTATAAAGAAATGGGTTTAAATTAGCAAACCATACATGCATTAGCTAACAAACGCCACTTGTTTTATATGGATAATAAGTTATGCCGTGGGTATATTTTATGATAGTTGAAGCTATAACGTATTAACATACCACATCTAAATAAATAAATAAAACAGGTATACGTTAGCAAATCTCTTGTTTAAATATTTAATACATTTAATGGTTAATATATTTAAATTTGTTGAATATATTTAATGCCAAAATGATGTCTAATTTAATGAGTTCAATATTTTAATAATTTACTTTAAAGTGTCATTAAATGAATAACAAAAATAATTTTTAATATGAATGCATTGAATGTATCTACGGAACAAAATATAGTTTGATTTTTTATTTTGACAAAAAAATATTTCTTTTTTCCTTTTCCTAATTTAGTATCGATACAATAATGACTAAATATTTTGTTTAATAATAATTTGGTAGAAACAATTTTTAAATTTTGTCAAAGAAAAAATATATTTTTTATCACCTTAACTACATTTTTTCTTCGTTTAAATAACATAATCTAAGTTGCAATATTAAACCTTTGACTTGTTTAACTATGGAAAATATTAATTGCACACATTAAACATTTTAAAGTAATTTTTTTTAAAATATAATGTTAAGTTTTCAATGTATGAAATATTTCATTTATTAAATATTGTATTTTCATTATTTAATATACTAATAATATAATGAATGTATAACATTGAGCATGTTAACTTGTAATAATCAAATTTTTATTAAATAAATAACATCTGCAAATACTAGCTTAACGGTAAATCCTTAACAAATGTCATTTTTTTAATAGAATACATTTATTAAACATTTAATATCTTTTTGGTGTACATTAAATATATTTAATATTAAATATTTAATGACTATCATATTTAAATACATAATATATATATATATATATATATATATATATATTCTTCAATAATTTAATAATTTTCTTATAGTCTCATTAAACGAACAAAAAAATAGTCAAAAATATGAATTTATTTATTGTATTAACTAGAAAAAATATAATCTAATTTTGACCATTTTTTAATTTAATATCTATCCAATAATGCACAATCATGTATGTATATATAATGAGTAGGATATACAGTACGTATCTCACAAGATAGAAAGAATAGAAATCCAAGTAAAATCTTTGTAGAATGGCTTTTTGCTTCTATCAGCTTTTTTTCTTGGGAATTTTATTTGTTGCTTTGGCTCTGTCTTCAGGTACGTAAATGGAAGAAATTAGTTTTTATTTTTTGACATATATTTTGCATGGGGAAATGATAAAGTTATTATCTCTTGGCTTTTTATTCAAAAGGAAGCAAAACCACAAAAGTCCATACATAGTTCCATATCAAATTATGTGGAAATTTAACATAATAAAGAAAAGATTTTGTTCACAAGGTTGTAAAGTTTATTCTCATTGCAGGACTAACGACGGGACTGAGCGAAATTTCAAGCTATCGATGCTTAGGGCTTGGGCTATGCAATAAATTTGAAGAATGCCAAAGCGCTTGTATTAATGTGGGTTTGCATGCCGTCTACTGTGAAAAAGGTGTTTGTTGTTGTAAGTGATCAAGTTAAATTGTACCCATGCTTATTTTATAAAAATACAATAAATTGGGTGTTTGAACAAAAATTTTCATATAATTAGAGTTGGTAAGAGTTTGTCTTACAAATTATTTTGCATTGAAATCGAATAGTCTTATGTTATTAAGCTTCACCCATATATATATATATATATATATATATGGCCAAAAATGATAATTCTCATGTTTGGTTTAAGCAATCCTTTACTTTAAGCAATTCTCATTGGTCTTATTGTGGTTGAACTGGTACTAACTAGATAGTAATTTTAAATAGTCTAATATAATATATTATGTAATTTAAAAATATAATATTTTATTTCATAATATTAAAAAATAAAATTAAATATTACTTACAAAGTATGTGTTGGACCAATATGAAAAAAATTGTCTGAAATATTATACATATATCGGCGTCGTGTACAATTTTTAAATACTAAAAACTTAAAAATAACAGCTATGTTTTTTTAGACAACTTTATATCCTTTTTTTAAACTATTTGTATCTTAAATTAAAATTGCAAAATATTTGTTGACTTACGTGCAATATTATGTGAAAGTAAAGGAAAAGTGTGCTAGATGCTGTTTTTAGTTGTAAGGATTATGTAACAAGAATAGGCTTATCTACTATTGGCTAAATAAATATTCTAACTTTCGTGTTTTGAGACACAACTTTTACTATTTGCAAATGATAACAACTAAAATCAAACATATCTATGCACTTGAATGAAAATGGTAAAATAAATGATTTGTGGTAAAAGAAAATTCGTTTCATTTTAGTCAATAAACAAATTGAAATGGATCGATTGGTCACTAAAAAATAGATTAAATAATGACACTCACACTTATAATAGATTTTGTTTTTGCACAAATGAATCCAACTTATGATATTTATCTTCTCTAGCTAATGCTTGGAAATCATAAGTTTGGTAATGCGAAAGGATAATATTTTTTGTATTTGGATAAAGAATCAATAGCAATAATTCAAACCAAGTTTATGCAATGAGAAGCTTCTTCTTAAAATAGTTTTTTTTTAAATAATAGTTTATGTTTCAAAACATATTTTATTTTTTCCGAACTTAAAACATGTATGAAACAAAAATAAAATTAAAGCATATGAAGCAATAAAGAAGGATACAACAAATAGGGAAATTTATATTAGTTCACCCCAACTATTGAGTCATAAGATGAATCAACAACGTCAATAATTTTGATTTGATGCAAATAATTACAAAGACTAAAAGTGTTCGATGTGACACTCATATCCCGACATACATATAAATAAATAAAACATATAAAAATATTGATCAACAAATTCACGTGGATAAAAGGTTCACATTCACTTCACTATTACCAAATAAGATTTATTAGAAACATATTCGGCTCAAAACAAGGCTGTCAAAGTTTACAAAAAATGTTTTGTTAAATTAGTGGGAAATAAAATAAAATAACATTATACAATTAAAATAAAGACTCATCCCCAATGTCACATCCTATCAAAGCATTGTGTCCCAACGTCCTCTGACATGAGGTTCTTTAAAGTCATCCACCTAGTCATCTACTCCCACGAACACAAGGTTCGAGATCATCACAGGATCCAAACACAAATACCACACAGGGAGTGAGTTATCACACAAAAAAAATAACAAAACAAATAAGCAAGGTGTAAGCAAAATAAATTATGGAAAATATTTATAACATAACTGAACTTAATACAACCCACGCCACTTCACCACTTTATCTTTAAAATTCATTTTTCAATCACTAATCACATTACACATGAATCACACACTCGAGTCAAGACGCAATAACACTCATCAATTTCATAATATATAGTTAGCAAGCGTTATGCAACAATTATACTAAGACTCAAGCATACATGCAATGTGGTACTATGTCAATGAAAAACCATTCTGGGGTGCTTAGGAGTACATAACAAGACACACCACACAATGGGTATGTTAGGTCACTCTCACTAAGTAAAATCATAAGATAACCAGTCAGGGTCACTCCGTTTTGCAAGAATGCTTCAACCCTATGGGATTAACATAGGCTTAAAGGAGCACTCAAACCGAGTGTCTTTACCCCAAGGCCTAGACTCCGAAGAATTCGTTAGGGCCTCACCTTCATGATTCAGGTCTAACCCCTAAAACAATTTTTTTTAAGCAGACACTGCTCATGAATTATACAATACTCATGGCATCACACTCGTGTTTCAAATATGTTTAACACATTGTGCTACAATTTAACACTTATTCCTATCTAGGAACCTACACTTTCTATTTAACACTGCGCATAAACACTTTTCTCAATATAAAAGCTGGTCGGGTTATTGTATAATTCACAGCTCACAACACAATTATTATCAAATCAAGTGTTAAACACACACACACATATTCACAACCAAATATCATGCCCACAATTTAACATCTCATAATGTCACAATCCATTATCACAGGTTTACATGTATCTCACAAATTAACACATGTTCAACTTTATACTTATACTTGATTTCAAAAATAATATTATAAGCAAGCACTTCTCATGAATTATACAATACGCACGACCTCACACTCATGTTTCAAATACGTTTAACACATTGCGCTACAATTAAACATTGGTTCCTAACTAGGAAACCTACATTTTCCCTTTAACACTGCACACCAACATTTTTCTCGAGATAAATACTAGTCGGATTATTGTATAATTCATAGCTCACATCACAAGTAATGTCACATCAAGTGTTAACCACACACTTTGATGCAATCCTACCCCGCAAGGGCATTGGATAGAGAAGACTTCAAGTAGATTAGGCTAGAGATCCAAGGGAAGGCCCTAGGGTTCTCATGAGCCTTAGGGTAGATTTTGTGCCCATGGGCTAAGTATGAGCCCGCTTATCTTTGTAAATATTAGAATAGGTTTTTCCTTCTTTTGGGCCTTGTATTTTGGCCATTCTAGTAGTATAGGGTTTTAGCCTTGTATTTCAGGGCATTTTGAGTAGTCTTTGTAGTAAGGACTTTTTTTTAATATTTTCATGTATTTTTGGAATGGAGGTGAGCTTAGCTATTATAGAGGGTGTGTAGCTAAGCTCTAGCTTCTCATCTCAAGGAGGTGAACTTAGCTATTAGACAGGTGTGTGTAGCTAAGCTCTAGCTTCTTTAGGAATACTGTCATACCCTAATTTCGTCCAGGGATTATTATTTGATGATATACAACCTTTGATTGGCCGCTTCGAGACACTTGGCGTCCTTTGTTGCACAATGAATGAAGTCCCGAGACGTGTTAGAAATCAAAAGGAAGAAAGCTTGCGCAATCCGTGAAATTCCGTAATGTGGCGGAAATCGAAAAAAGGTGTTTTTGCGCAATCCGTAAGTTTTCGTAACTTCTTCGAAAGCTAAAAAAGGAGTAAATACATAATCCGTAAGGATTCGTAACCTTGCGGAAGAAAAATAAGTATCGTTACGAAATTCGTAAAGTTTCGTAACGTTACGGAAAAAGAATTACCAAAAAATAGAAGGGGGGTGCATTTAGTAAAAATGGGGTACAAATAGCAATCTGGCCCACTTGGGCCTTCCAGATCCTTCCTCCAGAAGGCTGTTGCTTCTGGAGGAAGCAACCTTGCTCGCCTGGGCGAGCTGGGTGGCAAGCTCCTCCCCTATTTTGCTATAAATAGTGGGAAGAGTGAAGAAGAAAAGGGTTCAGCTTCTTAGGCACTTCTCTCTCTCTCGAAATTGCTGAGGAAAATTATTTCCGTGAAGAAAATCCAAGCCGAGGCGCTTCCGTAACGTTTCCGTGAGTAATTACGCGAAGGTTCTCGACCGTTCTTCAAGATTCATCGTTCATTCTTCGTTTTCTTCAGTCTTCAACGGGTAAGTATCTCAAACCGAGCTTTTCAATTCATTCTATGTACCCGTGGTGGTCCACATTTTGTTTCATGTATTTTTATTCTCGTTTTCATTTGCTTTTTATACCCCCTTTTGACGTGCTTAAGCCATTTATTTAAGTCATTTCTCGCTTAATCTAAAAATAAAATAAATTTCCATCGATCGTTTGAATTGTATCATCCGTTAATTTCGGTTAAAATGAATTCCGACCGTTCGGTCATGCCATAACCACGTTGGAAATCAAAAAAGAGGTAAAATAATAATATAATAATCAAAAAATGCCTTTCAGTAAAATAAAGCGAAAAATCAATCGGACGTTTTCTCTTTGGGATTTCTCATTCTTAATTGAATTGACTAATAACTAAAGTGAAATTAAGGCTAAAATCAAACTCGCCTAGTCAAGCTCGTCCACAAAAATAGGTTTCTTTTGAAAATTTATCATTTCAGTTTCTTACCAAGTAAAATGGATCATTTTTAAGGTCCAACGCCTTAAAATGATCACCTTTCAAGTAAAAAGAATCATTTGATTCACGCATAAGAAAGAACTACGTAGGTCTGATTTCCTCTTTGATGGGGGGTACGTAGGAGCAAAAGCCCCGCTTTTGTCGACCTCAAAAAATAAAAAGAAATAAAGTAAAGGTAACACAATTTCCACAATTCTAAAAAATAGGCTGTTGTCCTTTGAGACAAACGTGAGAGGTGCTAATACCTTCCTCAAGCGTAAATACAACTCCCGAACTTAGAATTTTCATTTTGACCAGTTTCCTTTGGTTTTTTCGACGTTTTCCACAAATAAACGTTGGTGGCGACTCCGCGCATCTTTCCTCCTTTGGAAAGCGCACCCGTGAGCCTCGCCCTCGCTCGCCTGCGAAGGGCACGTTGCGACAGTTGGCGACTCCACTGGGGATATTTTTTGTGAGTTAGGCCTATTTTAGGAATTGTGGATTTGTGAAACTTCGTGTTTGCATTTGTTGAACTGTGTAAAATGTAAATAATTGTTGTCTATTTCGCATTCTTTACACTGCATTCTAAGCACCCACGGGTTTGAGTAAAAAAAGGGGCCCTACACCCGGGTTCATGGGAATTTAAGGAGTGGAGGTGAATCTATCATCATGCTAGGTCTCCGACTTGCTTGATAATAGTGAAACCTCGTCTAGAGCTTTCTATCTTTATAATGTGTTGTCGCTGGTATTCCATACCGCCACAATATTATTATCTTGAGTGATGATACCTCTAGAAAACACCCGTGTGAGTTATGAATTGTTGGGGAGTAGTTATTAGAGACCCCTAGATATTGTCCTATAGGTTCCCAAATAGGGGCAAAGAGCAAACACGCTCCGTGCCATTCTTTCTCATGCATGTTTTGGTTTATAGTTTTTGTTAGTAATGTTTGGTTTCTTTAGAGTAATACGTAACCTTTTTAATGCTACGTTGAGGCGCCATCATGCCCAAAACGTAGTATTAAAATTGGGTCTTTGCGGTCTCGTATGTATGAATTACCCCTTTGTCTTGTTTTCTTTCCGTTTCATGCATACGCATCGCATCATTCATGTCGGAGTCTTGATCCACCCCTTTTTTAGGTAAATGATGGGGACAAATCAAAATGGCAAAAGATTTTATCAAGTCAACGTTAAAAGTCTAGATGTCACTAGCCTCAAGGAGTTGGGACGATTGATGGGACCTCTCCAAAAGCAAGCCTTCCACAAAGTGTACGGGAAGATTCTAGATTTGGCCGCAGCGGAGGTATTTACGGAAGCTGTCGTATCCCTCGCCCAATACTATGACCAGCCGTTGAGGTGTTTCACGTTTGGGGACTTCCAAATGGTACCAACTATTGAAGAGCTTGAGGAAATATTAGGATGCCCTCTTGGGGGGAGAAAACCGTATCTTTTCTCCGGCTTTCTTCCTTCCTTGAGCAAGATTGCGGCCGTGGTTGGTGATTCAGCAAAGGAGTTGGATCGCACGAAGCAAACTCAGAACGGCGTAGTGGGCCTGCCTCGGAAATACTTGGAAGGTAAGGCAAGGGATATGGCGAGCCAAGAGAAGTGGGGCCCGTTTGCAGATATTTTAGCTTTGCTGATTTTTGAGGTTGTCCTCTTCCCGAACATCGACAGTTTGGTAGACTTAGCCGCCATTGATGCTTTCCTCGCATATCACCATAGCAAGGAAAGTCCAGTGGTGGCTATCTTGGCGGATTTGTTTGACACCTTTGACCGGAGGTGTGAGAAAAACAGTGCATGGATTGTCTATTGTTTACCCGCTCTCTGTGTATGGTCGATTTCACACCTATTCTGACAAGACATGAGACACTCGTGTCCGCTTCAAAGCTATCGCTCATGCGCCGAAAAAGGAAGAGTCGATTGGGACCAACATTTGGCTGGGATAGGGGGCAGCGCGATCAATTGGTTTCCTCGTTGGAAGGAAGGCAAGGAAGGAGTTCTTTTCTCGTGTGGGGACTACCCTAATGTTCTACTGATAGGAACTAGGGGTTGTATTAATTATAACCCCGCATTCGCCATAAGATAGCTAGGGTATCCCATGAGGGGAGCGCCAACCGAAGAAAGTCTCTCGCCTTTCCTTGTGAGGAATCTAGGCGCCCAAAGTCTCAAGGCGATACAAAGAGTCCACAAGGCGTGGAGAAGTCCGTTGAGGAAAGGCAAGGAGCTTAGGGGCATCCGTAATGGCATCATCGGAGGTTATCATGGATGGCTAAGAATTCACACGCGGGGTTAGATTGGCTCTCCAAGTTGAAAGTTATCGATGAGGAAGACTGTGAAGCTTCGGAGGAAGATGAAGAAGTCCGAGCTCTAAAATTAGATTTAGGGAAGGCAAGACTCGCCAAGGAGAAGTTCAAGTCAGCTGCTACACACATCCGGAAAGAGTGCACCGAGTTACAAGAGGAAAACGTGGCCACTGCAAAAGCCCTTGAACAAGAAACCAAAAGGGCCCGCAAGGAGGAATATGGCCGAGAGAAATTCCGAGGAGCATTGTGGGGTAGCAACAATGAGCTCAAGCTCCGAAGAGAGGAGAGAGATCGGTCACGGGTGCATGGCATGATCTTAAAAGAAGAGTTAGTTGCTTGTGCGAGGTCCGAAAGGAGTGTGGCTCAACACTTGGAAGCCACGGAGCAAAGCATTCTAGCTATCATAAGGCAATACAAGGAAGAATTGAACTAGTTTATGGCCCATGAACAAAAGCTAGTGGAGGATTTTGCACAAGTGTATGCCGAAAAAGAAGCAAGAGGGAGGGTGATTGATGCGTTGCATCAAGAAGCGACTATGTGGATGGATAGGTTCGCCTTGACCTTGAATGGAAGTCAAGACCTCCCGCGTCTGTTAGCCAAAGCAAAAGCCATGGCCGAAGTGTGTACTGCCCCCGAGGAGATTCATGGGCTAATCAATTACTGTCAACACATGATAGATTTGATGGCCCATATAATTAGGAATCGTTAGGTTCTCTTGTAATACCTTTTGTATAATCTTGGCTAGATGAAAGCTTTGTTCTTTTTATAAAATGAGAAGTTCTGAACTCATCATGTTATCTAAAAAACCTTGGGGTGGATCCAAGTGCTCTGATCATCCATTTGCATACTCATGTTTTGGTGGCATACTCACCGTTGTTTATTTCTTTAGGAATTTCATCATAACTAAGAAAACACCAAGGCACCCCTATGACACTCGATCCAGAAAAATGGATAATGAAGAGGGCGTGCAGGAACAGATGAAGGCCGATCTATCGGCCTTTAAAGATCAAATGGCTTCCATCTCGGAGGTCATGTTAAAACTCCAGAAAACCATAGAGGATAAAGCCACGGCAACCGCCTCTAGTACAGTTAGGGAAGCGGAGCCGGTGCTGCAGCCCGCCTTGAATCCAGGCCTAGACAGAAGCACGGCCGTGTTCGGTCGAAGGTATAGTCCGCAAGCTTATCCTTATGGCCTGCCTCCGGACTTCACCCCCCGTGCCACCCCAGAAGATTTAAGCCAAGCCCCTACTTTCGAGGGGCAACTCCCACCTTATGAAGACTATCCCGGGCAAGATGATGGGGAAGGAGATACCCATCTTGGCCCCCTGCTCCACCTCAAAGATCCGTCCCTGCATGAACTACCCCAACCGAACATAGTCCGCCATACCCCAGCCTCACCCACACCCGTAAAAGAATCTGTTCCCTTTGCAGAAGATAAGGGAAAGATGGAGGCGCTTGAAGAGAGGTTAAGAGCAGTCGAGGGCCTTGGCAATTACCCATTCTCGGATTTAGCGGATTTATGTCTCGTGCCCAACATCGTCATCCCTCCCAAGTTCAAAGTACCGGACTTTGATAAATACAAAGGAACGACATGTCCAAAGGGGCATCTTCGGATGTATTGCCGAAAGATGGGGGCGTATTCTGCGGATGAGAAATTGTTGGTCCATTTCTTTCAAGACAGCTTGGCCGGAGCAGCTGTAGCATGGTATACCAATCTGGAAGCTTCCCAGATCCGATCATGGAAGGACTTGGCAACTGCCTTCATTAGGAAGTACCAGTACAATACGGACATGGCTCCCGATCGAAACCAGCTTCAGGGTATGACTAAGCGAGAGCATAAGTCCATTAAGGAATATGCCCAAAGATGGAGAGATCTCGCAGCCCAAGTCGTACCGCCCATGACGGAGAGGGAGATGATCACAATTATGGTAGATACGTTACCCACGTTCTACTATGAAAAGCTGATAGGCTACATGCCAGCTAACTTTGCGGATCTCGTCTTCACCGGAGAAAGGATTGAATCCGGACTATGAAAAGGCAAGTTCGAATATGCTGCCAATATGGCCCCCAACAACAACAGAAGAGCCCCAATAGTGGGTGCGAGGAAAAAGGAAGGAGACGCCCACGCGGTCACCACCGCCCCAACGTGGATGAAAGCACCCCAAAATATCCAAAGCTCATACCAGCCCAATCCCCCAAATTTTTTAATCCGAGCCGGGAATTCCCTCCCGACTCAAGTAAAAGGACCACCCGCAGCAGAAAGAGCGCCGGCCCAACACACAGCTCCAGCCGCACCCCGGCCAGTTAATAATACAGCCCCCGGCGCGACCTATAAATATGCACAGCACCCGCCCCCGAAAGACAACTTCCCTCCTATTCCCATGGCATACTCCGAGTTATGGCCTTCATTATTGGAGAATCATTTGGTGGTGGCCATACCCGGGAAGGTTCTCCAGCCACCCTACCCCAAGTGGTATGACCCGGGTGCCAAGTGTGTGTACCATAGTGGAGTTCCCGGACACAATATTGACTCTTGCATCCCGTTCAAGTATAAGGTGCAGCACCTGATTAGTGCCGGCTGGCTATCGTTTCAAGAGGAAGGCCCAAATGTTAGAACCAACCCGCTAGCTAGTCATGGAGGGGCTAGCGTGAACACAGTCGAAGAGGATGGGCCATCACGGGCAAAGAGATTAGGAGAGGTGGCTACTTCTAGACGCTTCATCTATCAATCACTGCAAGCGGTGTGCATGGTCTCCCGTGGTGGAGACGAAAGGGATGAATGTTTGTTTCACCTTGGGGAGTCGCATGACATAGAAACCTGTCCCACGGTGGAAGAATTGCTTCAGCGGCTCATGGATTGCGGGCAGCTCGAAGTGTCCATAGGAGGGAGGGAAGAACCACAAATTTGCATGCAGTCGGAAGAGAAGAAGGTTCCTTTAACCCCCAAGGCCCTAGTGATATGTTTTACTAGGAAAGGGACTGGCTCCACACCCATATACCCCTGGACGGCGCCCCAACCAACGCCATTCGCATATCAAAGTAATAAGGCCGTTCCGTGGAAGTATACCCCTCCCGCGTCCAGCGAAAGAGTTGCAATCGAAGTTGACTCCCTATTAGCTAAGGTAACCAACATCACCGGCCTCAGTGGCGTAACCCGCAGTGGTCGGGTGTTCGCTTCCCCTCACCCGGCGGAATTGCCCTCCAAAGGGAAAGCGCCCATGGTCCAAGAGCCCACAGACATAGCCACCCCCTCGAAAGAAGTAGATCCTCCAATGGGAAGAGGGGCCAAAAAGAAAGAAGGCCTTCAAGGAAAAATAGTGACCTTGGAAGAGGCCCAAGAGTTCCTCCGCCTCATCCAACAAAGCGAGTTTAAGGTAGTCGAGCAACTGAATAAAACTCCAGCAAGGATCTCCTTGCTTGAACTACTCATAAACTTCGAGCCTCATCGTGCGCTGTTGATGAAGGTCCTTAACGATGCCCATGTAGCACATGATATCTCAGTGGAGGGTTTCGAAGGCATCGTTAATCATATAACCACCAACAACTACATCGCGTTTGCGGAAGAAGAGATTCCCGTTGAGGGGAGAGGACACAACAAGGCTCTACATGTGTCGGTGAGATGTATGGACCACGTTGTCGCAAAGGTACTTATCGACAATGGATCGAGTTTAAATGTAATGCCGAAGACCACTTTGGAAAAGCTTCCTTTTAGTGTGTCACGTTTAAAACCGAGCTCGATGGTGGTGCGAGCCTTTGATGGTACTCGGCGGGAAGTAATGGGAGAAATCGACATTCCCATTCAGATAGGTCCTCACACTTGCAATGTGGTGTTTCAAGTAATGGATATAAATCCCGCCTATAGCTGCCTCTTGGGAAGACCTTGGATTCATGCCCTGGGAGTGGTCCCTTCAACGCTTCACCAGAAATTGAAGTTCGCAGTGGGTGGACTTTTAGTGATAGTGTCGGGTGAAGAGGATATGTTAGTGAGCTGCCCCTCCTCCGCACCGTACGTAGAAGCGGCGGAAGAATCATTGGAAACGGCTTTCCAATCCTTTGAGGTGGTGAGCTGCGCCTCTGTGGAACCAAGTCCGTCGCTACCTTCTCTCTCCAACAGGGCCATAATGGTGGCACGTGTTATGCTCAGGAACGGATTTGAGCCCGGAATGGGTCTAGGCATGGACTGCCTCGGGAATGCCGACGTGGTCGATATCAAGGGAAATCCATACAAGTATGGATTAGTGTACGAACCCGGGATGCCGGGGAGGAGGAACGTGCCGTCAAGATTTCGGGCGGATAGGGTATGGCCCGGCTGTATTAGCCAGTGTTTCACCAGCGCTAGAATGGTGTCCGAGGAGGAAGTGGCCGCAATAGAAGAGGAGTTCCCTCAAGACCCACCAAGTTTTGTGCAACCATGCCACCCCGATTCCCAAGTGGGGAACTGGCGCGTGATAAGCCAGTCAGAAGTCTATACCGCTGATTCAATGTAATTAGAGCCTATAGATTTCCGTTCTCTTTTGTTTTGTGAAACCTACCTTATTAAATAAACAAAGAGATCTTGTTTCATCTGTTCTTGCAGTACCACCCTTTCTCATATCATTTTGCATGTTTTTTGTTTCTTTTGGCTTGTTTGGTATAGATATGAGGGTCGATTCTTTGAGGATCCTAACAACGAGGGTTTGACAATCGATTTCGATCGAGATATAAGCCAAGCGATAAACGAGGAAGAGGAAGAGGACGTCCTGTCACCAGAGTTGGAGAGGCTGGTCGCTCAGGAGGAACGTGAAATGAAGCCTCACCAAGAAGAAACCGAATTGGTAAACTTGGGGACCACAGAGAAAAAGAAAGAGGTAAAGGTAGGAACCGGTATGACCGCGCCTATCCGCCAAGGCTTGATAACCCTTCTTGAGGAGTATCGAGATGTCTTTGCTTGGTCGTATCTAGACATGCCCGGTCTGGATTCCGACATTGTGCAGCATAAGTTGCCTTTGAATCCTGGGTCTTCTCCGGTTAAGCAAAAGTTACGAAGAATGAAACCCGAGATGTCTTTAAAAATTAAAGAAGAAGTAAGGAAGCAGTTTGATGCAGGATTCTTAGCTGTGGCACGGTACCCGGAGTGGGTGGCCAACATTGTCCCAGTCCCGAAAAAGGACGGCAAGGACCCCTTGTATATGATATTAGATGAGTTGAAATCCCTTATGTTGTGGAAAGAAAAACAAGAGAGAAAAGAAAAAGGTAAAAAAAATAGTGGAAGAAATAATTCAAGATGAAAGAGAGAAAATAAGAGAGGAAGAAAGAAGAAAAATAATGAAAGAAATGAAAAGAGAAAAACATGCCTCCTATAGTAGTCATGACTCTTGCAAGAGTTTAAGTGAAGAACTTAGCGACTATTATAGAGGGTGCCATAGTTCACATACTAAACATCACTCCCAAAAAAGAGAAAAGGATAGAAGGCCTCAAGAGGTTAACATTAGCATCCCATATTTCCATGGAAAAGATAATGTTGAGGCCTACTTAGATTGGGAAATGAAGGTTGAACAACTCTTTGCTTGCCATCATATTAGCGGAAACAGAAAAGTTCCATTGGCTACCCTTAGCATTCAAGGGTATGCCCTCTATTGGTGGACTTCCCTTGTTAGGGAACGGAGGATTCATGGGGATCCTCCAGTAGAGTATTGGAATGATCTTAAGAGTGCCCTTAGGAAGAGGCACATTCCCTCCTACTATGAAAGGGAGCTTATGGACAAGCTCCAAAGGCTTAGACAAGGGAGTATGAGTGTTGAAGAATATAGATAACAAATGGAACTAATATTTTTAAGAGCTGGACTTAGAGTGGAGGAAAGAACAAGCATAGCTAGGTTCCTTAGTGGGCTTAATATAGAAGTGAGGGACAAGTTAGAACTCCTTCCATATAGGGACCTAGATGAGCTAGTCCAACTTTGTATAAGAGTGGAGCAACAACTTAAAAGAAAGCCTTCTTCAAAATCTTATGGCTCTCACTCTTATCCAAGGAAGGACCAAGTCCATGGAATTTTGGGGGCTGCACCTTCAAAACCCAAGGAAGATAAGGGTAAGACCATAGAGAAATACACCCGTAAGACTAGTTCCCAAGAAAGGACTAGCAACATTAAATGCTTCAAATGTCTTGGGAGAGATCACATTGCCTCTCAATGCCCCACAAAGAAAACCATGATCATGAGGGGTCAAGACATTTATAGTAGTCAATAGGAGACTACTTCTTGCCCTTCCTCTAGTGGAAGTGAAGATGAAGTAAGGGGTGAAAAGTCTAGTGAGGAAGTCTACCCCCACGAAGAAGGTGACCTCTTAATGGTTAGAAAGCTCCTTGGAGGTCAATCTTGTGATCTATCTCAATCCCAAAGAGAGAACATCTTTCATACAAGATGCAAAATTTTAGACAAAACTTGTTCTCTCATTGTGGATAGTGGATCTTGTTGCAATTGTTGTAGCACAAGATTGTTTCCAAGTTGAACCTCACTATCATTCCCCACCCAAAACCTTATAAACTTCAATGGCTCAATGAGCAAGGGGAAATGATAGTTAACCAACAAGTGAAGGTACCTTTCTCCATTGGGACATATAAGGATGAAGTTAATTGTGATATAGTTCCCATGGAGGCAGGACATATTCATTTAGGAAGGCCATGACAATTTGATAGGAAGATTATTTACAATGGCCTAACTAATGAAATTACCCTCACCCATCTTGGCATTAAATTTGTGTTGCATCCTCAAACACCTTCACAGGTGGCCAAAGATCAACTAACTATGAAAGATAAGAGGGATGAGGAAGAAAAACTAGAAAAACAAAATAAAAAGAAGGATAGCAAGGCCTTGTCTTCAAAGGCCAAGGGGAAGGAAAAGGAGGAAAAGGATTCCTCCAAGAAGATTGTTAAGAAGGAAAATCATTTTGCAACAAAAGGTGATATTAAAAGAGCACTCCTTCTTAAACAATCTTTCTACCTTCTCCTATCAAGGGAAACATCCCTTATCACCGCCATACCTCTTGAGCATGAGGTTATTCCTCAAGTAAAGGAGTTTTTGGATAAGGGTTTGGTTCGCAAGAGCTTAAATCCTTGTGCTTTCTTGGTGCCCAAAATAGGTATTATTAGGCACCGAATCCCTATGATAGGTGGTATGATGAATGTGTTGAGTGGTGCAACACTCTTTTGTAAAATCACTCATGCACCCAACATCTTCATGATTTCTATACATAGGGACTCATTAGGTAGGTTTGTTCTTATTTTTTGTTTCAATGCAAACCTAGGTGCTCATGTGGGACACCTTAGGTTTGTCGTAATTTTTTGTAGGAATAATCAACATGAAAATAAAGAAAAAGGTATGTTTTATTCCATTACTTTCCTTAACTTTTTAAATAGTGATCAAGGGCTTCCATGGACCCTAAAAGAATAAAGGTCATTCCTGAGTGGCCTACTCCACCAAGTATAAGGGAAATTTAGGGCTTCAATATCTTAACAAACTTTTACAAAAGGTTTGTCCCATATTTTTCCATACTTGTAGCACCACTCATTTAGTTGGTGAGGAACTATATTCTCTTATGGGAAGATGGCCAGGAAAGGGGTTTTCAATCCTTACCGTACTCTAGCATACCCAACATCACTAATACATATGTTTTTATTCTTTTTACAGGTGTTGAGGAAAGAATTAATGAGTTTCAAGAACCTCTGGATTTGAGGTCAAATCCTTTTCAAGGGGGAGGGAATGATGCAATCCCACCCCCCAAGGTCATTGGATAGAAGACTCCAAGAAGATTGGGCCAAAGATGCAAGAGAAGGCCCTAGGGTTCTCATGAGCCTTAGGGTAGATTTCAGGCCCATGGGCTAAGTATGAGCCCACTTATCTTTGTACATATTATATTAAGGCTTCATTAATTTTGGGTCTTGTATTTAGGGCTCCATAATGTAGGTAGGGTACCCTAGAAATATAGGATTTTTCAGCCCTTATATTTTAGGGTACCTAGACTAGTTTTTGTATTAGGGGTAGTTTTGTAATTTCACATGCACTAAGTGAATATTTGATGTGTGTGCTTGGAAATAAATTTAATTGAATTGGTAGAAGCCCAATCCAATTAAATTTTAGAGGGGGAGGTGAGCATTTGCTTACTACACCCCATTGCCAGATCATATAGTCACACTTTGTGCATGTCCTTCATGCTTTACATGCCTCATGACACCTAAGCACACTTAGTGGAGAATCTTGGATTAGTGGGCTAAATATAACTAAAATTCACTAATCATAATTAGTGAAATTTTGGCTCCACAAATTCATTTTCAAATTCAAGTAAAATTTGAATTGAAATTCAAATTTCCTTCCAATTATTGTGACACTTAGGCTATAAATAGAGGTCATGTGTGTGCATTTTTATAACTTTGATCATTTGAATATTAAACTTCAGATTTCAGAGCTCGTTTAGAGCACAAAATTTTGTGCTCTTCTCTCCCTCTCCCTTCATTCATCTTCTTCTTCCTCCAAGCTCTTATCCTTGACCTCCTATGGTGGTGAGCTTCTTCTAGACTCCTCTTCTCCTTGAAGTGATGTCTCCTCTCTCTCTTCCTTCTCCATTCCGCTGCCATTCATCTTCCAAGAAGCAAAGGAATCCATTGATGAAGAATATCCTAGGCCTACAAACTCCAATGGAGCTTACGTCATAGTGTATGAAATTCTTTTAGCCTATTATTTGATTTTTGGTCTAATCCTTCATGTTAATTAGTCCTTAACATGTTCATGCAAAATTCTTAGAGAGTCTTAGATTGTGAACCTTTTCTTGAACTTTTAGGTTTCCTTATGATTGTGTCTATTGTGAATTTTAGTTTTGGTGATTGAATTGCTGGCTGAAATGTTGATCCTAAGTGAATATTGAACTTCTAAAACTGTGGTAAATAATCCTAGTGAGTTCAACATACATAGGAAGGTTGAAAGTAAGCCCAATGCATAGTTGACATGGGGAAAAGAAAGCTGGAGTTAGGTTTTGAAGACCAGAAAATTGATTTCGACTTGTTTGTGGAAGAGAAGCCTACTCCAGAACACAATGTTTGCTTGCAGGTAATGAGAGAAGGTTAAGAGGTTTTGAAGGTGAGAACCAAAACATGAGATTGCCTAGAGTGGTAAAAGCGTCAAGCTAATGACATTAAAGAAGCGCTTCCTGGGAGGCAACCCAGTTTTAATCTTTGTTGTGTTTGTTTTTACATGCATTTGATCATTAGGAACTTGCTTGATAATCTTTACATGGAGCATATCAACCTCTCTTTGAATGAGAAATTAAGGGTTTTAATTTCTTGGGAAAGGACTAAGTTATAACTTAGAAAAAAAAATATTTTTGAAAATTAGTCCTTTCGCTAAGCGTCTGCTTCTCGCTACGCGCATAATCACTCATGCGCTAAGCCACGAGTTCAATCACTCAGCGCACCACCCTGGCACCTGAGGTTGATTATTTCCACTAAGCCAACCAAGGTTTAGCTAAGCCAAAATCAATTCAAGTTGAATTCCGCTAAGCGACAAACTGATCGCTGAGCGATGGCTTCCCTTGGCTAAGCGCGACCCTATGTCGCCAAGTGCTATTTATTGCGGTCAGAATTAAGGGCCATGGGGCTGAGCGCGTAATCTGCTGTCTAAGTTGATATTCTTGCGGTTTAAACTGGATTTGATTTAGCTTAGCGCCATTCATATCCGCTAAGCTTAATTGCTTGCGGTAGCTTGTACGCTAAGCGGATCTCTTAACCGCTCAACGCTAGCTTCACTGCACATAAAATACATGATTTTTGCTAAGCGGGCTTAGATCTTGGCTTAGCGAGAGTTGCATGTTTTATGATCTGCAGATCTTACTAAGCGGTAGATTTAACTCGCTAAGCTAAGTATTTGTGTGCTAAAAAAAAACCCAAACGACTCTCCTGCTTAGCGCGAGCTTCGCTAAGCAGCTAGCCTTGGAAAACCAAACGACTCTCTGTTTGCTAAGCGAGAGCGTCAAAAAAGCATTGGTTAAGTGTAACTTTAGCACAATGACAAATGTTGAGTGTAGGGATAGCTAGACAATTTTGCATAAACCATATCATCTCATTCTCCCTGCCATACCCTAATTTCGTCCGGGGACCATTTTTTGTCGGCATGCGACCTACGTTTGACCTCCTCAAAATGTTTAACACCGATTGTTGTGGAATTCGTAAAGTTCCGAGTTGTTTCGGGAAGAAACCGGTCAAAAACACGAAAACAAGATTGTATTTAGCAAAGTGAGGTGTGTGTAAATAAACTATTACACTATAATTTCATCCGAGGGCCATTGTTTATCTCTTCAGAAGGCTTAATACTCATCGCGGAGGAATCCGTAAAGTTTTGTGAAGGAGGAAGCAACTGGGCGGCAAGCTCCTCCATGTTTTGTTGAAAAATGGTTTCCGGGTCTTCCGCGGCCTCGTAATGCTTCCGTAAAATTTCTGAAAACCTTGGGTAAGCATATTTCACTTAACATTGGTGAAAGGGAAGAGAAAAAAAGATGAAAATCAAATCCGAAACACTTCCGTAGCTTTTCCGTAAAGTATGAAAAGGGAGGTGAACTTAGTAATTGGGGTGCGCTTAGGAATCTTCCTCAACAAGCCTCTTGGCGGCAAGCACCTCCATTTTTTCCTATAAATAGGGGAGGGGGGCTGTTTCAAATTATTTCGAACCCCTTGGCTATGCATTTCGACTGTTTTGAGTGAAAAAATATATTTTCGTGAAGAAAATCCAAGCCGAGGTGCTTCTGTAACGCTTCCGTAAGCGATTCTGTGGAAATTCTTCATCGTTCTTCACCGTTCTTCGTTCGTTCTTCGTAGTTCTTTAGTCTTCAACCGGTAAGTTCCCGAAATCGAATCATTCAATTCATTCTATGCACCCTTAGTGGTCCTTACTTGTTTTGTGTACTTTCACTTTAATTTCGCTCACTTTCAGTTTTCTTTTCTTCCGCTTTAACGAGCTTTTAACCGTTTATTTAAGCTGTTTTCTCACCTAATAAATGGTAAAATGAATTTCAACCGATCATTTGTGTTGTAATCTCGTTTAATCACCATTAAAATAAAATCTAACCGATTGTTCACACTTTAACCATGGTTAAACCAAAAAAGGCAAAATAATAATAAAATAATCAAAATATCTTCGAATAAAATAATAAAAAAAAATCAATCGGACGTTTATCTTTGCAAGTTTCCTTGAATGAATTGACTAAATAACCAAAGTGAAACTAAAGCTAAAATCAACTCACAAATCAAGCTTTGTCCGCAAAAATCACTAAAAACCGTTTTAAGGTCCAACGCCTTAAATGGTCCTCTTTGCTTTTATCAGGTAACATGGACTGTTCAAAAGCATAAAATCAACATGTAACTTTACCGCTTTTGCAAGAACTACGTAGGTCTGATTTTCTCATCGCAATTGAGGATACGTAGGATCAAAAGCCCCGCTTTTGTGGACCACCCCAAGAGATCATTAATGGTCCAATGCCTTAACGTTTATCTCCTTTCAAAAACAAAGAGATCGTCAATGGTCTAACACCTTAACGTTTCTCTCCTTTCAAAAGAATCAAAATATCATTTAAATGGTCCATTAGAAAGTTATGACTTTTAGAAAAACATAAAACCAATTTGAAAAAGTCAAAAACTATTTGAAGAGTTACATCTTTTGATTTGTTCAGAAACTATCACTGGTAATCGATTACCTAATTAGTGTAATCAATTACACAAAGTTTTTTTTTTGTGAAAGAATGTGACTCTTCACATTTGAATTTGAATTTCAACGTTCAAGCACACTGGTAATCGATTACCAAAACATTGTAATCGATTACAACTTTTTGAAATCAATTGGAACGTTGTAAATTCAGTTGAAAACTTTTTCAAAAACATTTTGCCACTGATAATCGATTACCAGAGAGTAAAGACTCTTTGGTAAACAAGTTTTGAGAAAAATCCATGTGCTATTCAGTTTTTGAGAAAACTTTTTCATACTTATCTTGATTAAGTCTTCTCTTGATTCTTGAATCTTGAGTCTTGAATCTTGATCTTAATTCTTGGAAGCTTGAATCTTGAAACTTGATTCTTGATTCTTGAAATCAAATTTCCTCTTGAACCTTAAAGTTTTCTTGATTCAATCTTGAACTCATTCTTGATCTTTGAGCTTTTTGTCATCACCTTTGTCATCATCAAAACATCTTTGAATCAATCTTGATTCATCATGAAGCTTGCTTCTACAAGTAGAACTCACTGAGCGCACCTTTTGCACTGAGCGAGTCTATCAATAGGAGTTGTATTCTTCTACAGAATTCGCTGAGCATATTTGTCGCGCTAAGCTCCCATAACTTAGTAGAATTTGTGAAAATTTTACTGTGTAATACCGCTAAGCGTGGCTCAGGGAGAGCTAAGCGCACATCATTACGGAAAGTTTTAGGCTTAGTGGGATCTATAGGCGCCAAGCGGGTATAGTGTTTTTTGTGAAGACTCACTAAGCGGTCTATATTGTTTTGTAAGGACCGCTAAGTGAATGCTGTTTTGCTAAGCGACCTTTATCTTTCTTCTAAATTAATTTTCTTTCCAATGTTCATATTCTTTTCTTACAGATGGCCTCAAGAAAGAGAGCAAGAGCTAAAGACATCCCTTCATCATCCAACCCACCTCCTCCTGACTCATCAGCATACTACCTAGAGGATGGTTCAGACTTTTCTGACTGGATGGACTAGTGAGGAAGTTGTGGTCCATCTTGACAGGAATGTGGATATTTTTGGAGATTTTATGCTTCTTTTTGTGTTTTTGAATTATTAGTATAACTTTGATGTCAGTACATTAGTTACTTTTTGTTAGTTTTGTGCATGAGTAGTATAGTTGCTCATCTTGAAGCATCTTGAAGCAATAGTTACTTTGATGTCAGTACATTAGTTACACTTGCCGGTTGCGAACAGAATCCCCTTTGTATGGATGATGCCACAAACAATAGTGGCCAAAGGACCTATTGCTTTTTATATGCATTTGGTCATTTCAATCAATGTGCAATGTTTTCATATTCGTAAACAAGTCTTGGTGGAAAGAAAATGATATGCATTTTTTTTTACATGGGATATGAAAGATTACCATCGTTTTGTCCTTCTTGCAAGATGATTGGACACTCTCTTGCTGAGTGCAAAATGAAACCCATGCACTCTACAAACGCTTTGGCCTATCTATTTTGGCCTTTTCACACCTCCACCGAAGGGTAGGTTGTGACAGTTGACGACTCCACTGGGGATTGTGTTAGAGAGTTAGGCCATTCAATCAATGTGCAATGTTTTTATCATGACTTCTTTATTTATGTTCCCTTTTCCCCTTTATCTTTTGTTTTGTCCATATTTGAATATAAACTTTGCTATGTTTTTGTGTTTGGTGTGTGTTTTTCTATCAATTACATTCATAGTTAGAAAATACTTTTTTCTATGCACACATGACACCTACACCTCGCACACACATTGAGATATTAGACCCTATACCCGGGTCTATGTGAGCCATAAGGAGTGGAGGTCAATCTGTGGTCATGCTGGGTCTCCGACTCGCTTGATGACAGTGAAGCCTCAACTGGAGTTTTCCTCCTTTAGTGAAGATATCTCTAGAAGCCAGTAAAGTTACTTGAAACCACTCTTTAGAGTTGTCACTAGAAGGGGACTTTTGGATCTTTTCCATTAGATTCCTGAATTAAGGGCACATAGCAAACTTACTCTGGCATATTCATGCATTGCATTTTTCATAAATCACTGCATCATCATACGCCTTCATTTAGCATGCTTTTATTCTGCCAACTGCATATATTCTACTTCCATCATTTGCATGTCATGTTTACTTCTATAAACCAACCATGTTGGGATTATACACTCATTTTTCTAAGAAAAAAATGATTGAAAATCATTTGAATGTGGTACCTAATGCATGGTTAACTAGGAAAATGATGGTTCTTCGGGCTTCTCAATCTCATAATTACATTTGCCATGCATATCATGAGTATGCCTTAGTCATTCATCTCTATGATAGGTTGTTGAAGTATAGCCCATCAAAATTACTATTCCTTGGATTAAGGGGTGGAACCAAGCACATGTTTTTAAGAAAAGGTTTATCAAGTCAAGGTCAAGTATGGAAGTAACCAGCTTGTAAAAGTTGGGGCAGAAGATGGATCGAGTTACATCGTTTCTTTGTCTACTGCCAACACATAATTGTGCCAATTTTTTATTATATATTATGATTGTTTTATACTGGATATGTATTTGTGTGGGTGGAAAATAGTTTGTTTTAATGCCTTTCGCTATCACTTGACTCTCATACATTGCAACAAGTTTAGGCCATGAAATGATACTTGTACGGTATGGCATGCTCTACTCTTTTAATTCATTATAAATTGTTGAATTTTTTTCTCCTCTATGCTCATGATTTGTTTTTTGATGTTGACAAAGCGGAAGAGATAGATAAAAGATAAGATAGTAAGGGTTCATGAGAGTTTTTTTATGAAATATATGTAATCTTCAACTGTTTCATATAAGCAATCATGGCAAAATCAAGGGGGAGTAAACTATACAGATAGATTTTTTTTTTTATTGCTCCTAACCTACAGATGGTTGTCATCACCAAAAAGGGGGAGAATGTGAATCTTGCAGGCTTTGATGATGTCAAAAAGAATTTACTTGATAATGATTGTTATCATCAAAAAGGGAGAGAATGTGAATCATGCATGTTTTGATGATGTCGAAAAGAAATCACTTGATAATGATTGTCATCATCAAAAATGGGGAGAATGTGAATGTATGAATCCTTTGTGGTACAAGTAGAGGGTACATCTACTTGAGGATTGTTATACTGAGAACAAGAGAGGGTACATCTCTTGTGGATCAGTTCAAATGGAGGGTACATCCACTTGGTTAGTCAAAGAGAACAAGGGAGGGTATATTCCTTGTGGATCTTTGGCTTGTAAAGGATTTTACAAGGTTGAAAGAAATCTCAAGAACCGCAGGTTGCTTGGGGACTGGATGTAGGCACGGTTTGTGGCTGAACTAGTATAAATCTTGTGTTTGTCTTCTTCTTCCTTACACTCTTTAACTTCTGCTGTGTACTTTTAATTATCGCTTTTACTTTTGGTTACGTTTCTATTTTTGTTCTTTAATTTCTTAACTTAGTAGTAAAAGCCTAATCGAATATAGTAACATTAAGAAGGATAGGTTTTTTAATTAGTCAAGACACGTTCATAATTAATTCAACCCCCCCTTCTTAATTATTCCGAGGCCACTTGATCCAACAAGTGGTATCAGAGCAAGTATCTTGTAGAAAAGTTTCACAACTTCAAGATTCATGGCCTCCTCAAATTCTTTGTTTCCTGAAGGAAACTCCATCCATAGGCCACCTATCTTTAATGGTGAGGGTTACCACTATTGGAAAACTCGAATGCAAATTTTTATTGAAGCCATAGATTTAAACATTTGGGAAGCAATAGAAATAGGACCTTACATACCCACCATATTAGATGCAAGCATTAGTACAACAACAGAAAAACCTAGAGATAAGTGGACTGAAGAGGATAGAAGAAGAATCAAATATAATCCTAAAGCCAAAAACCTTATCACTTCTGCCTTAGGAATTGATGAATATTTTAGAGTGTCAAACTGTTCAAATGTATCATACCCTAATTTCGTCCGGGCACCATTGTTTGTTGGCATGCGACCTTCTCTTGACCGCCTCAAAATGTTTAACACCCATTGTTATGTAATTTGAAAAGTTTCGCAACACCCCAGAAGGAAAAAAACAAGCATTGTTGCATAATCCGTGAAGATCCGCAACATTTTGGGAGTTAAAAAGAGCATTGTTGCATAATCCCTAAAGTTTCACAACATTCCGGAAAGAAAATGGATGTGGTTATGTAATCCGTAAAGTTTCGTAACGTTTCGGAAATGAATCAACAAAAAAAAACAAAAAGGGGTGTATTTAGTAAAAAGGGGGTGCAAATAGCAACCAGGCCCACTTGGGCCTTCCTGAGGGTTCCAACAGAAGGCGGTACCTTTTGGTGGAAGCAACCCTGCTCGCCTGGGCAAGCTAAGCTCGCCTAGGCAAGCTGGGCGGCAACCACCTCCCTCTTTTCTCCTATAAATAGGGGAAAGAGGGCAGAGCAAAAATGTTCAGCCCTTCTGGTATTGAGGATTCTCTCGAAATTAGTGAAAAAAATTGTTTTCGTGAAGAAAATCCAAGTAGAGGTGCTTCCGTAATGCTTCTGAGACGTTTCCATGGGCGATTTCGTGGAGATTCTTCACCATTCTTTGTTCGGTCTTCATCGTTCTTCGGTCTTCAACCGGTAGGTTCCCAAAATCGAATCTTTCAATTCATTCTATGCACCCTTATTGGTCCCTACTTGTTTCACGTACTTTTATTTTCATTTCGTTTGTTTTTCATACCCCCTTTTAACATGCTTTAACCGTTTATTTGAGTCGTTTTCTCACCTAATAAATGATAAAATTAATTTCAACCGATCATTTGAGTTTTAATCTCGTTTAATCACTGTTAAAATAAAATCCAACCGATCATTCACGCCGTAATCTTGGTTAAATAAAAAAAAAGGCAAAAATAATAATAAAATAATCAAAATATCTTTGAATAAAATAATAAAAAAATATCAATCGGACGTTTTTCTTTGAAAGTTTCCTTGAATGAATTAACTATTAACCAAAGTGAAACTAAAGCTAAAATCAAGTCACAAATCAAGCTTTGTCGCAAAAATCACTAAAAACCGTTTTAAGGTCCAACGCTGATGTGCCATTATTTTCTCCTATTTCTTAACCCTTTTTGCACCATTTTAAGTACTGAAGAGGGCAGACTATTTTATTCAACAAAATTAGATCTTATCTTATCTTATCTTACCTAGATATTATTTAGATTTGATCTCATCTAGATATTATTTCATCTAGATCTTATCTTGTCCTATCTTATCTAGATTTGATTTGATTTTATTTATGGGCTTGGATTTAAAACAAATTTGTAAGCTTTGGGGCTGGAAAAAAAAACTATATAACAACACCAAGGTTCCAGTTTAGGCCCCCTCTCTCCTCTCTCTCTTCTCTCCCCCTATTTTCGTTTTCTACTTTTAGGCTTTTCTTTGAGACATTTTTTTTCGTTTTGCAATTCCAGTAGCAATAAAATTTCGTTCTTCAATTTATAAGTTCGTTATCTATTGATTAATGGAAGGCTAAGTCCCCAGCGTTGCTTTCTCTTGAGGATCAAGCGTAGTTCTCTTTGAGGTTCTATTATTACTTTTAAATTCTGTTCAGTTTTTCCTCTTCACTAATTACTCTAAATTTGTTGCTATTAATTCATGCATGCTTAGTGCTTGATTAATTGTCTCTGCGCTTAATTTACGTTCATGCTTAATGATCGTTTATGAGTAATTGGTGTATGTGTTGCTTAATCACATAATGAATGCCTTATGTTAAATTTCGCTTAGTAATTTAATTTAGGGTTGGATTAAGTGGTTAAACTAATAAAGGATAAATTCTCGCAACCTAGGATAAGAGACTTGCTTGTGAATCAAAGGGAAGCAACATATTTTAATTCTGATATTTTTCTAATTCAATTTTACTCGCTATCTAATTTACAAAAGCAATTAACCCCCCCCCCCCCAATTTGTTACTATTTCCTACTATCTGTTATGAACATTTGGTTTATCATTGCTCATTGGGAAACGACCTAGGATCACTTCCTAGTTACTACATTTTATTGTTTATTTGATTCGGGTATGGCCTCGATCAAATTTGGCACCGTTGCCGGGGAGCAGTGTCCAAAGGTTCATAATAGCTAGTGTCGTGCTAGTGTTTAATTCTTGTGTTCGTGTTAGTGTTGTGTTAGTGTGTGTGTTAGTTAGTGTTGTTTAGTGTCTTGATATTTTGTTTAGTGTGTGTTCTGTTTTAGTTTTTCTGTTAAGTGCTTCCCTTGTTTCAGTTTTGGGTGTTTTGCGACCACTTTTGCTTGCGGCAAAACTGAGTGGTAGTGGAAATCCCTTAGCGAAAGATTTTAGAGACCACCCCTGCTGAATTAATTATGATTTTTTGTTTTGGTAGCTAGAGTTGTTATTTTTGGATGAATTTTTTTGTGGTCACTTCTTTTAATCCATATTTTGTGTGAAAAATAGCTAGAGCCTTTAGTTTGGTCAGATTTGAAAGTTCCAAAAAAGTAGCAAATTTTATTTTTGTCAAAACTTCAAACGGCCATAACTTTTGCTCCAGGTATCAGAATGACTATTATTATATATGTATTTGGGTAGAAAAAAATTTCCCATGTCGTGGCATCCCGCCATAGGCCGGCTGAGGTCTCCTTCTTCCAAAAATTGCAATTATGTCAAAAGTTTTTTATTTTCCAAGTATTATTCACTTATTTTTCTTAACTTATCATTTTTAGCTTATATAGTTAGACTTCGAGTTTTCATTTGAAATTTTTTGTGCTATCTTCTCATCATTTTATAAGGTTTCTCACAAAATTTCAAGTCATTTGGATATCATTTAATGGTAGTTGTAGTTCAAACCTACACTGTTACTTGCATAAGAAGGCAACTAATTGTGCATGTTGAATCTAGTGTATGACTAGAGGCAATCCATCTGACTTACAACGCTTTGATCCTGAGATAGATAGGACATTTCATAGATTAGTTAGACCTCATTTAGTACCTTTTGAGCATCCTCAGCATTATGTTATTGGTGACTTTGAGCATTCTGATTTTGAACATTCTGAGAACATGGCACAACCTCCACCCCGTGAGAGGACTCTAAGGGAAATGGCTGCACCTGATTTAACCTAAGAAAGCTTGGAGGGAATATTTCAGGACCACGACCATCAGAAAGGATATTTCAGGTATTAGACAACTCAGGGGAGAGAGCCTATATGAATACTGGGAGAGATTTAAGAAATTATGTGCCAGTTGCCCTCACCACTAGATTTTAGAGCAGCTTTTTCTCCAATATTTTTATGAAGGACTCAGCAACATGGAGAGAAGTATGATAGATGTTGCTAGTGGTGGAGCCCTTGGTGACATGACCCCTGCTGAAGCCAGAAATTTAATTCAGAAGATGGCTTCAAAATCCCAACAATTTAGTGCCAGAAGTGATGCTATTGTCATTAGAGGAGTGCATGAAGTAGCCACGAATTCATCAGGTGAGACTAAGAAGCTTGAAGGTAAACTAGATGCCTTGGTTAACCTGGTAACCCAACTGGCCATGAATCAAAAATCTGCACCTGTCGTCAGACTCTATGGTTTATGCTCCTCTACTGACCACCACACAGACCTTTGCCCTTCTGTGCAGCAATCTGAAGCAATTGAACAGCCTAAAGCTTATGTTGCAAACATCTACAATAGACCTCCTCTACCTCAGCAGCAAAATCAGCCACAACAGAACAATTATGACCTCTCCAGCAACAGGTACAATCCCGGGTGGAGGAATCATCCCAACCTTAGATGGTCAAATCCTTCACAACAGCAGCAACAACAACAACAACCTTATTTTCAAAATGTTGCTGGCCCAAGCAGACCATACGTTCCTCCACCAATCCAGCAACAACAACAACAACAACAACCCCAGAAACAACAAACAGTTGAGGCTCCTCCACAACCTTCCCTTGAAGAACTTGTGAGGCAAATGACTATGCAAAACATGCAGTTTCAAAAAGATACCATAGCCTCCATTCAGAGCTTAACTAATTAGATGGGACAATTGGCTACACAGTTAAATCAACAACAACCCCAGAATTCTGATAGATTACCTTCTCAATCTATCTAGAATCCCAAAAATGTGAGTGGCATTAGATTGAGGTCGGGAAAGTAGTGTCAAGGACCTCAACCAGCAACATCTTCCTCATCCGCAAACGAACCTGCCCAACTTCACTCTACTCTAGAAAAAGGTGATGACAAAAATTTAAAGGGTAAGTTACCTAACAATTTCTATGCAGGTGAATCTTCCACTGGTAATTCTGATTTATAGAAGCAGCACATCCTTCTTACATTCCCTCCAAGAGCAATTTCCAACAAAAAAATGGAAGAGGCAGAGAAGGAGATCTTGGAAACATTTAGAAAAGTAGAGGTAAACATACCTCTGTTGGATGCAATAAAGCAAATTCCAAGATATGCTAAATTCTTGAAAGAGTTGTGCACTCATAAGCGGAAGCTTAAAGGAAGGGAAAGAATTAGCATGGGCAGAAATGTCTCCGCATTGATTGGTAAATCTGTTCCCCAAATCCCTAAAAAATGTAAAGATCCAGGTACATTCAGCATACCTTGTATTATAAGGAACAATAAGTTTGACAATGCCATGCTAGATTTAGGAGCTTCTGTTAGTGTTATGCCTCTGTCTATTTTTAATTCTCTATCTCTTGGTCCTTTACAGTCAACTGATGTGGTAATTCATTTAGCTAATAGAAGTGTTGCCTATCCTGCTGGTTTCATAGAGGATGTCTTAGTTAGAGTTGGTGAACTGATTTTCCCTGTTGATTTTTATATTTTGAATATGGAGGAGGGATTTTATAAAGGATCAGTTCCCATCATTCTTGGCAGACCTTTTATGAAAACTGCTAGAACTAAGATAGATGTATATGCAGGCACACTATCCATAGAGTTTGGTGATATAACTATTCATTTTAATATTCTGGATGCTATGAAATACCCATATGAAGATCTTTCTGTATTTCGTGCTGAAATAATTGACCATGTTGTTGATGAATACATGACTGATCTTTACTCTAATCTGCATGCCTCTCACTCTTCATGCATTGAGTCTGAAATTGTACTTGATCATATGTCTGAATTTGATGCTGAGAGTGAATCTGAAAGTGATATTGATTGCATGTCTGGTGGTGGTGTTTTACCTCTCGAGATTGATTTTATAGAGTCAGATAGGACTAACCATGTTTCAGGAAGTACACATACCTCTGACTTTCTTTATGAGGTACAGGCTGAGAAACCATCTCCTTCTACCACTATCCAGCCGACCACACCAGAATTGAAGCCTCTGCCATCAAATTTAAAATACGCTTACTTGGATGATAGCAAAAGTTTTCCAGTGATTTAACCTGCCTCCCTTGCTGATGCGCAAGAGGAGAAGTTGTTTTCTGTTCTCAAGAAGCATAAAAAGGCTATAGGCTGGACCCTGGCAAACATCCCTGTTATTAGCCCATCCACATGTCTGCATCGAATAAATTTAGAGGATGGAGCTAAACCAGTAAGACAGCCACAGAGAGGACTCAACCCGATGATTCTTGATGTAGTGAAGAAGGAGATAACCAAGCTTTTGCAAGCTGGAATCATTTATCCTATCTCCGACAGCCAATGGGTGAGTCCCGTCCAGGTAGTCCCGAAGAAGACCAACCTCACAGAGATCAAAAATGAGAAGGAGGAGCTGATTCCTACTCGGGTGCAGAACAATTGGAGAGTCTGCATCGACTATAGGAGGCTGAACTAGGTTACCAAAAAGGACCATTTTCCCTACAATTCATTGACAAGATGCTGGAAAGCCTGGCAGGTAAATCTCACTATTGTTTCCTTGATGGTTTTTCTGGTTATATGCAAATCACTATTGCTCCTGAGGATCAGGAAAAGACCACATTCAGCTGCTCCTTCGTCACTTTTTCCTATAGGAGGATGCCTTTCGGCCTGTGCAATGCCCCTGGTACCTTCCAGCGGTGCATGATTAGTATTTTTAGTGATTTTTTAGAAAATTACATAGAGGTGTTTATGGATGATTTCACTGTATATGGATCCTCTTTTGATGTTTGTTTGGATAGTCTGGAAAAAGTTTTGAATAGATGCACTGAAACTAACCTTGTTCTAAATTTTGAAAAATGTCATTTTATGGTTGAGCAAGGTATAGTTTTAGGCCACATTATTTCCAAAAAGGGCATTGAAGTAGATCCTGCAAAAATTTCTGTTATTTCACAATTTCCTTACCCCTCTTGCATGCGAGAGGTGCGATCTTTTCTTGGTCATGCAGGATTCTGTAGGCGCTTTATAAGAGATTTTAGCAAAGTAGCCCTTCCACTATCCAACTTGTTGCAAAAGGAGGTGGAGTTTGACTTTAATGATAAATGCAAGGAGGCTTTTGATTACCTCAAAAGAGCACTGACTACCACCCCTATCATCCAGACACTCGACTGGATAGCCCTTTTTGAGCTTATGTGTGATGCATCAAATTATACATTGGGGGCTGTCCTTGCTCAGAAAATTGATAAATTGCCCAGGGTGATATATTATGCTTCTAGGACTTTAGATGCTGCCCAAGCGAATTATACTACTACTAGCCATAGTTTTTACTCTTGAAAAATTTCGTTCTTATTTGGTTGGTACTCGCATTATTGTTTATACTGACAATGCAGCTTTAAAGTACTTGTTGAAGAAGGCTGGTTCAAAGCCTAGGTTGATCTGATGGATGCTCTGGCTCGAAGAGTTTGACTTGGAGATCCGTGATAGGAGCGGAGCACAAAATTTTGTTGTTGATAATTTGAGTCGGATCGAACGTGTGTCTGATGAGGATTCACCCATTCGGGATGATTTCTTGGATGATCATTTATATATATTGTATAGTATTTCTGATTCTCTTTCTAGTCCCTGGTTTGCTAACATTGTCAATTATTTAGTTGCTTTTGTTTTTCCTCCCTTAGCATCTAAGGCTCAAAAAGATAAAATTAAAAGTGATGCTAAGCATTTTATTTGGGATGACCCCTACCACTGGAAATTGTGCAGTGATCAGGTCATTAGACAATGCATTCCAGATCATGAGACTGACTTAGTCCTATAGTTCTGTCATTCTTCCACACCGGGAGGTCATCTGGGTGTTCAAAGGACAGCTCGCAAAGTGCTTGACTGTGGCTTTTACTGACCCACCATCTTTAAAGATGCGTGGAAGATTTGTAGCACTTGTGAGCAGTGTCAGAGAGCAAGAAGTGCACTTACATGGCAACAACAAATGCCTCAGCAACCTATGCTATTTTGTGAGGTGTTTGATGTCTGGGGTATGAATTTCATGGGCCCTTTTCCTGTATCTTTTGGTTATGTTTACATTCTCCTTGCAGTTGATTATGTTTCAAAATGGGTGGAAGCCAAGCCCACTAGAACTAATGATGCTAAGGTTGTTGTAGATTTTGTCAGATCTAATCTGTTTTGCAGGTTTGGAGTACCTAAAGCAATCGTTAGTGATCAAGGAACCCATGGGACGAGTGAACGGTGGAACAAAAATTGTATGCATTCTCTTTATTTCAGGACTGCCATCATAAAAAAGGGGGAGATTGTGGAAGTATTGCCTTCCAAGGTTATTTTGATGATGCTAAAGAATCAAGAGTTAATCAAGATTCAAGAATCAAGTTTCAAGAATCAAGATACAAGAATAATGAAGATCAAGTTTCAAGATTCAAGATTCAAGAATCAAGTTTCAAGAACAATCAAGATCAAGATTCAAGAATCAAGAGAAGACTCAATTAAGATAAGTACTAAAAAGTTTTTTCAAAACATTGAGTAGCACAAGAAGTTTTCACAAAATCATTACCAAAGAGTTTTACTCTCTGGTAATCGATTACTAGAAGGTAGTAATCGATTACCAGTGTTTTAAAACGTTAGATTTCAAATTTCAAGAGTTAAATAGTTTTAAATCATTTTGAACTTGTGTAATCGATTACACAATACTTGTAATTGATTACTAGAGCCTCTAAATGTTTTAATTTTCAAAATTCAAAATGAAGAGTCACATCTGTTGATGTGTAATCAATTACACCTTAATGGTAATCGATTACCAGTGACTGATTTCGAAAAATACATTTCCAAAAGTCAATTCTTTAAGTGACTTGTTTCTGAAGATTCTTTCAAAAGTCACAACTTTTTTAAGTGACAAGTTTCTGAAGATTCTTTGACTTGAGTCATCAAGAGATTATAAATATGTGACCATGGCATGAATCTTTTAATATCTTTAACGATCTATCATCTATCTTTCAATATCTTCTTTCATCTCTTTCAACGAATATTTTTGATTTATTTCTCTTTGTCTTTCTAAAAGTTTTTGTTCAAACACTTTCTCTTCCAAGAAAAGTTCTTTGTTCAAAAACTTGTGTTATTCATCTTTTTCATTCTCTTCTCCCTTTGCCTAAAGAACAAAAGGATTAACCGCCTGAATTCTTTTGTGTCTCTCTTCCCCCTTACAAAAGATTCAAAGGACTAACCGCCTGAGAATTCTTTTGATTCTTCCCTTTCCCTTAAGCAAAAGATTTCAAAGGACTAACCGCCTAAGATATCTTTTGTTTCCCCTTACAAAGATTCAAAGGACTAACCGCTTGAGAATTCTTTGTCCCAACACATTGGAGGGTACATCCTTTGTGGTACAAGTAGAGGGTACATCTACTTGGGGATTGTTATACTGAGAACAAGAGAGGGTACATCTCTTGTGGATCAGTTCAAGTGGAGGGTACATCCACTTGGTTATTCAAAGAGAACAAGGGAGGGTACATCCCTTGTGGATCTTTGGCTTGTAAAGGATTTTACAAGGTTGAATGAAATCTCAAGAACCGAAGGTTGCTTGGGGACTGGATGTAGGCACGATTTATGGATCTTTGTTATCTTCTTCCCTACACTCTTTAATTTCCGCTGTGTACTTTTAATTATCACTTTTACTTTTGGTTAAGTTTCTATTTCTGTTCTTTACTTTCTTAACTTGGTAGTAAATGTCTAATTGAATCTAGTAACATTAAGAAGGATAGGTTTTTTAATTAGTCAAGACAGGTTCTTAATTAATTCAACCCTCGTTCTTAATTATTCTGAGGCCACTTGATCCAACACACTTCAATTCTCTCGCCCGTAAATACCAAATTTGCATAGCTCGAAGGCATATAACCCACCATTTTCTCATAGTAGAACACTTTTAATGTGTCCACTATTATGGTTATCATCTCCCTCTCCATCATTGGAGGTGCTACTTGGGCTGCCAAATCGCTCCACCTCTATTGGGAGCCATGTTCAAGTTGTATTGATACTTCCTGATGAAAGAAGCCATTAAGTCCTTCCAAGAATGAATCCGAGAAGATTCCAGGTCGGTATATCAAGTAATTTCTGCCCCGGACAATCTTTCTTGAATGAAATGCATCAAGAGTTTCTCATCTTTCACGTATGTCCCCATCTTTCGACAGTAAAGTTTCAAGTGTTTATTGGGACAAGTAATCCCCTTGTACTTGTCAAAGTCTGGCACCTTGAATTTGGGAAGGATGACGAAGTCAGGCACTAGGCACAATTTTGCCATGTCAGCAAAAGGGTAATCTCCAATCCCCTCAATGTCCCTCAGTCTTTCCTCTATAAGATCAAATTTCTCTCTTTCTTCTGCGCCAGGAGGCAATCTTCCCACCGAGAAATGCAAGGGTTGCAGCGGACGATGCTGAGGGCCCCCCGAGGTGTTAGGCTAGGCCATGGCACCGAATGCGAGCCCCTCGGTGGTATATCCGAGGTATGTCTCGAAGTTGGCCAGAGCATGATCCCTAGGTTCTTCACGTGCCCCCCCCCCCCCATGGGCTGAGCAAAATATGCATGCCCCGACTGGGGTTGCTGGCTTTCAAGGAGAACAAGAGCAATGTGGTCGGCATTCTTGTCCAACATATGTACAACATTAGGTGGTGCATAGTTGGGAGGCAAATTGTATGGTGGGAAGGAGTTCTTGCTTTGCACAACATGGGGACCGCCTGTACTTCCCAATCCTTCTCCTCCCTGACCCACCACGTCAGGGACTGGATGACTGGTTTGATTTATGTCAGATGGGTGGGTCGGATCCACCTCAGCTGCAGCATTAGTAGTGGCAACTGCAGCCGTATTGCTTTCCATTATTCTCTTCATACTCAACATGGCCTCCATCATGGCATCCATTTGGTCCTTCATGGCCCCCATGTCGGCCTTCATCTATTCTTGGACCTTTTCTACCTCACTCATGATTCTAGCCCCGGCGTGCGTTCAGTAAGGGTGCCATAAAGCGCATTCGTTCTTTTTGGCTACTATGATTACTTTTTTATGACAACAATGACTATTAAAACAAAATGCAATGAGTAATGCAACAGCTAATTAAACATGAATGCATGATAATGATAAGTTGCTAAAGTATTGAATCCATGCAAAACTTTCTGTAAAGACATAGGGTCGAATCAAATCCAATTTTCATTAAGAAACAACATCGTTTATCTTTCCAAAGTCAAAGCATAAATACAACATCAATGCCTCAGCAATTCCTAATTATGTGGGTCATTAGTTCGATCATATGTTGGCAGTAATTGAAAAGACCATGAACTTCATCGGGAGCTGAGTACGTGTCAGCCATTGCTTTGGCTCTAGCTAACAATCTCGGAAGCTCTTGACTCCCGTTCAGAGTGAGAGCGAACCTATCCATCCATTTCATAGCTTCCCTGTGCAATGATGCTATCACCCTCTCTCTTGCTTCCCTTTCAATTTGTAGAGCCGATACCTTCGCATGCTCATCCTCCAGCCTCTACCCATGACTAACAGCTAGGTTTACCTTTTTCTTATACTGATCAATAATTGCAAACATATTCTCTTCCATTCTGCTCAGCTATTCGGTCAAACTTCTCTTCGACCTTTGACAAGCCTTCAATTTATCCTCTAACACCATGTTTTCCACCCTTGACTCGTCCCTTTTGGCTCTTCTAAGCTTGAGCTCGTTGCTACTGCCCCATAAAGCCCCTCGGAACTTATTCCTGCTCCATTCTTCCTTTCGGGCTCTTTTTGTTTCCCGCTCTAATGCTTCAACCGTAGTCATGTTGACATCTCTCAGCTCATCACACTCTTTCCTGACCCAAATGACTGCCATCTTTAGCTTCTCCTTAACCAATCTCGTTCTTTCGAGCTTCGCTTTCAAAGCTTGCACTTCTTCGCTTTTCTTAGGGACTTCAGCTTCTTTCCCACTTGGGCCTGTTAGCTTTGGGAGCCAAGTTATCCCTTGCGTCCTAGACTTCAACCACTTGTTGTAGCCACATACGACACCATTGCTACTTCCCGTAAGCTCCTCATATTTCCTTTCCACTGTATTCCATTCTTTACGGATTCTCTAAAGTATCCTTGCATTGGCTTCATTGAAACCTCGCGAGACAAAAGGCGAGATGATCTCCTCCGACGGTGCACCTCTCATAAGGTAGCCTAGTATTCTTATGGCCAGCATGGGATTATAATTAATACAACCCCTCGTTTCCATCAAGGGGAGGTTTGGGAATCCTTCTCACGAGCACAACACCCCTGCCCCTCCTTCTTTCCATCGGGGGAACCAGCTAATGGACGCTCCTCCCATACCTACCAAAAGTTCTTCCCAATTCACTTTTTCCCTTTCCGGAACACATTCGATGACCTTCTAGAGGATAGACAGGCCTACCTTCATGTTGAAAAACATGGGAGACCAACCACACATAAAGATCCAGCATACAATAGACAATCCTTGCACTGCTCTTCTGGCATCTCAAGTCGAACGTATCATATGCATCGGCCAAAACAGCGATGACTGGGCTCTCCTTGTTGTGATAATAATCGAGAAAGGCGTCGATTGCTCTTAAGTCCACTAGCCTGTCTACATTTGGAAATAGTATAGTCCCAAACACCAACAATGCTAATATATCAATGAACGAGGTCCATTCCCCTTGATCCGCCAAAGCTTTTGCCTTCTCCTCCAAGCGCTTCCTTAGTATCCCAACCACCCCATTTCTATTTTTCTTCAAATGGCCTAGCTCTTATTCCGAGATCTTGACGTTGAATTTGATCCATCCGCTGTTTTTGTTCTCGTAAGCTGGCTAGTTCTAGGTTCTTGACTTTGACATGATAGAACCTCTTTCTAAAGGAGGGCACTTGGTCCGACCCCATGTTTGTGGGAATGACAATTTCGATGACTGATACTTCCACACCCTATCATAGAGGAGGTATGATGAATGCATCAGGGCATGTTTATGCTATGCATGACAAATGCGTTTATCTATGGACACAAGAGCTCAAAAGACCATATCTTCTTACCCACAATGCATTGGGTATCATGTTTCATTTGCAGTCATTACCATGGTGCCCAATGCATGCAATTAAGAAGGCGATGTAGACTTTCCGGCTTCCCATGACAAAGATGACGAAAACAAATGCAATGCATGTGGTGACACGGCATGAGTATGCATGCATGAGAGTATGTGGTTGGTAGCACAAAGAGAACACGCTAAATGAATAAGCATGATAAGGCAATGACTTAATGCCAAAATACTGTGTGTGAACATAATAACATGGTAAACATAGGAATAATGTACATAATCACGACGTCATGAAGATATGCATGGACAGATCAAGGAAACAAAACATAGTGTGTTTGTTCGGTGTCCCTAAATTAGGAACCTAATGGAAAGGGTTAAAGGTTTGCTATTTAGTGACAACTCTCAAAGGTGGTCGTACATAACTTTCAAAGGTTTCTAGAGATATCATCCTCTTTGATATCAAACATTGTGGTGGTAGGGACTACCAGCAACAATGTATCATCAAAAAAGGAAAACTCTAGATGAGGCTTCACTGTTATCAAGCGAGTCGGAGACCCAACATGACCACAGATCGACCTCCACTTCCTATGTCTCACACAGACCCGGGTATAGGGCCTAATAACTCTCTGTGTGTGCAAAGGTGTAGGTTCCATGTGTGCATAGAATCAAACAAATATTTCTAATTATGCATGTAATAGGTAGGGAGCCATACACCAAACACAAAAGCATAGAAAAAGAGTTATATAAGTATGGACAAAACAAGAACATAAAATAGAAAAGGGAAACTAAATAAAGAAAAGGTCACGATAAACATTGCACAACAATTAAATGGCTTAACTCTCTAACAAAATTTCCCAGTGGAGTTGCCAACGGTTGCAACCTACCTTTCGGCGGGAGAGCGAGGCAAGATAAAAAAGTGCGTCTTCCAAAAAAGGAGAGCGCGCGGGAGTCGCCACCAACGTTTATTCAAGGAAAACGTTAGAAAAAACCAAAAAGAGGTCTGCGAATTTCAAAGAAAAGGGTTCAGGAGTTGTTTACACGGGGGTAAGGTATTAGCATCTCACGCGTCCGTCACAAGGGACGACAACCTTTAATCGAGTGTGCAAAAAAAAAAACGTGACTTCAATATTATTTATTTTCCCCTTTTTTATGTTTCTTTATTTTTGGGGGTCGACAAGGGTGTTGCCCATGCTCCTACGTATCCTTAGGTGCAATGAGGAATTCAAACCTGCGTAGTTCTTTAAAGAAAAAAAGTTGTGTGTTGAGTTCATTTTAAACTTTTGAAAGGTTCATTTTAATTTACAATAACAAAAGAGACCGTTAAGGCGTTGGACCTTGAACATTCTCAAGCGACATTAATGGAGAAAAAACTCAATTATATGTTGATTTTATCCTGGTTTCGTTCATTAAATTTCAATCTCTTTGAAACGATGATTTACGACATTAATGACCTGTTGAAATTTATTTTACAAGAAGAAAATGAGATTACGACACAAAGGATCGGCTGGAATTTATTTTACAAGAAAATGAGATTATTGATGATAGAAGAATGAGATGAAGGTGCACAAAGCAACAAAGAGGCCCCCTAAGGGTGCATAGATCGTATCCAAATCCTTAAAATAAATACTAACCGGATGACGAACGAAGAACACCAAACGAAGAACAATGTAGAAATCAATAACAGTTACAATTCGGTAGCGCCTCGGCCTCATTTTTCTCTTCTTTCTTCTTCTCTCCAATTGTTTTACTAAAATATCTCAATGTTAAAAGCTAAACCCTTTCTTCAGCCTCCCTCACGTCTATTTATAGGAAATGAGACAGTTTGGTGGTCTTGCAACTCGCCCAAGCGAGCTGATGCTTCACTCTTAAGTAACCTTGCATGCCCAGGCGAGCTGGTTACTTCACCCCTAAGCTATTTAGGAGTCCAAGCGAGCTAGAGGCTAGCCTGGGCGAGCTAGGGTCCAAAAAATTGCCCTAAATGACCCTTTTGCCCCCCTTAGGTATTTTCCGCATCTTTGACCCAAACGTTGAACGATCTCATGCCTTGTGCAGAAACAAGGGTCGAAAATTACCTTTCAGTTAGCGAGAATCAAAACATTAATGAATGATAGTTCCCAGACGAAATTAGGGTTTGATAGTACCCTTAGGGGTCCCCTCTGTTATTATATTCATCTTCTCCATTTATCATCAGTGATCTCATTTTTATTTGTAAAGTTTAATCCTAACCAATCACTAGTGCCGCAAAACTGTCTTTAAAAGAGATTGGAAGTTAATAAACAAAACCAAGATAAAACTAACTCATAACTAACTTCATTCCTTCAAATATCACTTGAGATCATTCAAGGTCTAATGCCTTAACGATTCTCTCTACTTTTCAAAATTTAAAACATCATTTCAATGTCCAACGCCTTAAAATCAATTTAACAAACAAACATTCAGACTTAAAGAACTATGTAGATCTGAATTCCTCATCGCACCTGAGGATACGTAGGAGCAAGGGCAGTCCCCTTGTCGACCCTAAAAGAAAAAAATAAAGAAACATAAAAAAGGGATAAGTAAATAACTATTGAAGTCATGCTATGCACACCCGATTTAAGGCTACCGCCCCTTTTGGCGGCTACGTGGGGTGCTAATACCTTCCCTATGCGTAAACAACTCCCAAACCCTTATTTTCAAAATTTGCAGACTTCTTTTTAGTTTTTCTAATGTTTTCCTCGAATAAACATTGGTGGCGACTCCACTCGCTTTCTCCCTAAGAGACAAACATGCTTTCTTTTAACGTGCTTTCCCTAATTTCCCTCCGTCGTCCTGCCGTGAGGTAGGTTGCGACAGATGGCAACTCCACTAGGGACTCATTAGAGAGTTAAGCCATTTTCATTGAGTGTGAATTTTATCATGACTTTTTATTTATTTTATTTTCGCAAAATAAAATTTGCCATTGAACCCTAGGATAGACGTCATGTGCTAACTTAGGTTGTTATGTTCACACATGAAACCTACACTTTCTTCACACACCTTTAGATGTTGGGCCCTATACCCGAGTCTGTGTGAGCCATAGGGAATGGAGGTTGATCTGTGGTCATCCTGGGTCTTCAACTAGCTTGATAGTAGTGAAGCCTCATTTAGAGTTTTCCTCTTTTGGTGATACATTGTTGTTGATAGCCTCTATCACCACAATGTATTATCTAAGAGGATAATATCTCTAGAGACCAGTAAGGTTACATGAAAATACCCTTGGGAGTTGTCACTAGATAGCAAACTTTTTTATCCTTTCCATTAGGTTCCTGAATTAGGGGTACAAAGTAAACTCACTCTGACTTGTTCCTTGATTGCATCATGCATCTATTCATGGCATCATAATGGACATATCATTCATGCATTTATCATTTATCATTTTCATGCATTGCATTTGCATAAGTCATTGCATTATCATACATCTTCATTTTGCATGCTTTCATTCTTCCAATTGCATACATTCTATTTTCAGCGTTCGCTTGTAATGTTCACTCATGCATGATCCTGACATGTAGTTGCTCATACCTTGAATTTTCCTCTGCAAACAAAAAAAACACAAAAAACAAAAAAAAAAGAACAAAAAGAAAGTCACAATGAAGCGTGAAAGTTTACACCACATTCTTAGTTACATGTGTTAGGTACCATGAGGATAGTTATAAACAAACCACGTTGGGATTATACATTCATTGCTCTTGTAAAATGATTGAAAATCACGTGAACATGGTACCTAACGCATTGTTAACTAGGAAAGGATGGTTCTTTGGGTGTCTCATGTCGATCAAATAATTACATTTGTCATGCATAGCATAAGTATGCCCTAATCATTCATCTCTATGATAGGTTGTTGAAGTGTTGGCAATCAAAATTTCTATTCTTGAGAACATAGGGTCAAACCAAGAACATGCTTTTAAGAAAAAGGTTTTCATCAAGTCAAGGTCAAGTATGGAAGTAACCAGTTTGCAAAAGTTGGGGCAGAAGATGGATCGAGTTTACATAGATTCTTTAGCTACTACCAACACATGTTTAAGCTAAATAATTTACAAAATTAGGGACTGTTGATGTCCATGTTTTATTTCTACTTGCACTTTGACTCTAACAAGATGTGATGAACGATGTTGTTTTAATGAAAATCTGAATTAATTTGACCGTATGTTCTACTGAATGTCCTGTGTAAAATTTTCAATACTTCAACAATGTATCATTCACGTACATCAATGCTTATTTTTCTTTTCACATTGGTTGCATTTCTCATTGCATTTTCTCCTTGAAATCAGAACTGTAATCATTGTAATCAAAAGGAAAGAACGCGCTTTACGAAACCCTTACCGAACGCATGCCAAAACTAGAGTGATGAGTGAAATAGAGGAGGTACAGGAACAAATGAAGGCCTACATGGAGGCCATGAAAGAGAAAATGACCATAATGATGGAAGCCATGATGAGTGTGAGAAAAATGATGGAGGTCAACACGGCTACAGTTGTTGCTGCAAGTACAGCCATTGAGGTGGACCCGACCCACCCATCTGGCCTCAATCAAGTAAATCGTCCAGTCTCGAATATGGTAGGTCAGGGAGGCAAAGCCTTGGGAAATACGAGTGGCCCCCATTTTGTGCAGGTCCCGAGCAAGCATTCCTTCCCACCTGTGGCTTGCCTCCCAACTATACACCACCCAATGTTGCACACACTCCCGATGAGAATGTTGATAAATCCACTCCCATACCCTTTGAGACTGAACAACCCCAATCTAGTCATGCACAGGTCCCTCAACCCATGAGAAAGACACATGAAGTACCCCGAGACCACACTTTAGCCGACTTTGAGCCTCACCTTGGATATGCCACTGAGGGGTAGGCATTTTGTGGCGTACCCCTGCCAAACACTTTGGAGAGGCCTCAATATCACCCAAAACCCCAACCCTTACATTTTGCGAAGGGAGGAGGGCCTCCTGCCATGGTGGAAAGGGAGAAATTTGATCATATAGAGGAAAGGATGAGGATCATTGAAGGAGGCAGAAATTATGCCTTTGCCAACATGGCAGAGTTGTGCCTAGTGCCCGACGTGGTCATTCCTCCAAAGTTCAAGGTGTCGGATTTCGATAAGTATAAGGGGACTACTTGCCCCAAGAATCACCTGAGGATGTACTACAGGAAAATGGGGGCATATGCAAATGATGAAAATTGTTGATGCATTTCTTCCAAGAAAGTCTTACTAGGGCAGCCGTCACCTAGTATACTAATCTGGAACCCTCTCGGGTCCATTCCTGGAAGGACCTAATGGTTGCCTTCATTAGACAATATCAGTACAATTCTGATATGGCTCGAGATAGAATAGAATGCAGCTACAGAACATGTGCAAGAGAGATAATGAATCTTTCAAAGAATACTCCCAACGATGGAGGGATCTGGCAGCTCAATTAGCGCCCTCAATTATGGAGAGGGAGATGATAACAATGATAGTGGACATGTTACCAGTGTTCTACTATTAGAATATGGTAGGTTACATGCCTTCAAGCTTTGCAAATTTAGTGTTTGCTGGCGAGAGGATTGAAGTGGGTTTGAGAAGAGGCAAATTTGATCATGTTGCTTTGATGAATAGGAAGCCTGGGACAAATGACCAAATTTCCCACTAGCTCAACAATATCAATACTCAGTCAATATCAGTCCTTCTCATTACCCACCATCCTACCAATCAAGAACACCCAATCATCCACAAAGGTCGTCCCTAAATCAACCATAAAACCCATCTGCTGCACATTCGAGGCCAAACACCATCCTTAATACAAACAAAAACAACAATCAGGGAAGGAATTTTCCAGAAAAAAAGCATGTGGAATTCACCCCAATTCCGGTGTGGTATGCTAACTTACTCCCATATCTACTCAATAATGCAATGGTAGCCATAATCCTAGAAAAGATTCCTCAACCTCCATTTTCTTGAGGATACAACTTGAATGCAACATGTGGTTATCATGGAGGAATTTTGGGGCATTCCATTGAGCATTGTATGACTCTGAAACATAAGGTGCAAAGTCTAATTGATGCAGGCTGGCTAAAATTCGAGGAGGACAATTGCTTGTGAATTCTAATGTTGTTGAACGATACTATGCATGATACTTAGGGCAATTTGAGGGTTGTTGTTAGATGTCTCCAATGACTCATTAGGATTTTCAAGTTTATGCCATTACTATAAACAACAGTCACAATGTACATCGTTTGTTTGTTTGCTTAAGTGACTTGCGCTCCTGAGTTGATCTCCAAGTCTGTTCAATCAGAAATTGCTCATTCTACACATTTGGTGGGGGTGCCGTAAACGACGAGTAAAGTTCAAAAAAAATGAAAAAAAAAACTTTTGATTGTCTGTGTTTCAAATAAAAAATAAGAAGTACAGACATTCATGTGACCTCATTTTATCATTCTTAAAAGTTGTCTTTTGAGAGAAAAGTGAGTTGTTAAGAACAAGAGTCATTCGACTTAATCTATCAATTGAAAATATTTTAAATATTTCTCGTCCTTGAAAATTCATTTTCAAGAACCTGCACAGTTTCTTTCATTTTTTACTTGCTACAAGGTCATGACAAAAGACAATAGTAGATACCTCAGATCCCTACACTGGGGCAATGAGAAGCACCATGCATGAGCCTCAAGCAAACCTAGGGGTAGATCAGAAGTTCTCACCCGATAGGTTGAAAACCCGAAAGGGAGGCCTAAGAAAAATTAGGGTAGTAAAAGATAAAAAGAAGAAAGGATAAAGAGCGTGTTTATCAGAGGTTTCGTCCCAAAATCCAAACTATAAAAGTATCTAGTCAAGATTTGAAATGACACATGGTCGTGTTTCTTCATCCCAAACACCAATTTATCCCTTGCTACCCCTTCCGAGCCAAATAATATTTGTTTTCTTAAAAAAAAACAAAAAAAAACCCTGAGCAGGAACCACCACTAAATTGGCAGGAAGAGCAATGCAAACAACACATGCATAAGGTTTACTAAGCACTAGGTTGGGCAACAATGATGTTATAAAAAAGAAAAAAGAAAGAGCAGAAAGAAAGTCCGCCAAAGGTGAGTGAAAAATAAAGAGAGCAAAAAAAAGAGACAAAATATATCTAGATTTTATAAGGATTCATGTATAAGACAAAGGAAGTAGAGCCCAAGCCAAGAGTTGAAATGAATTAAAGTACAAGCAATGCTCTTGAGGTTCTTACTCAATATAACCCTTAAACATTCTTTTAGCCTCTCTGATCCTTTCTTTCATAGCCCTCTTACCCCTGACCACGTTACAAGCCCAATAAAGCCCATGTGGATCAAGGAAAGACTAATTTTTCTTGAGTTAGGATTTTGGAATGGAACCTGCACATGCTCATGATTGCTGAAAAAAATATATAAAAAAAGAGAGAGAGAGAGAATCCTCGAGGTTTTGCACTTGCACATTTGAGAAGAAAACTCATTCGACCAGGATCTCATAGAAAAAGCCCAAAGACAATTGTGATAATAGGGTACATCTAATGTTAGTTGCTCATGCAGACTCCTTAGGATTCCTTTTGAATCGAAGGGTGGCCTTTGTTGTACAAATTCTTTCGGGATTAGCCCATGACATCAAGTTTTAGCGGGATCAACTAACACTCAACATCACTCTATGACTTTAAATTGGGAAAGTTTCACTTAGTCATATACCAAAGTGTGACAATCCATTGCCATCCCTCAATGGGGCACATGATCAATCCCAAAAGCCTTATGTTCCCTTGCTGTGCAGAATAATAGAAGGTTGTAAACAAAAATAAAGGGACGAATCCTAGGATCAATATTTCAATTGATTGATTAAATGTAAAATGGCTCCACTAGTGTCATCCAAAATTGTTAGGTGATTAAATCAAAACATACACTTTGAGGGAGTCCCCGAAGAGATTTGCAAAAGATAGGATGAGGTTGCATGAGTTATCACGTCTTTCAGAGACAGTCAATCATTTTTTTCACACAAAAAAAAGGGGGGAAGAAAAAGAAAACAACATTAAGATCACCAAAAGAGAAAAGAATGTCATGAACATTGCACCATTTTTCATTACATTTCCATTGTTGCATACAAAACCTGCATTTACTTCATTTTAGGGCAAAGTTTGCATGTTCATGCATTCCAAAACCCATGTTTCACATCAGGCTATGAGTCCATAGATTTCTCATTATATACCAATTGCCAAAATCCAATTGCATGATTCATAGGACTCGATGTCCTTTAATTTTTTCATGGGACTCAACATCCTTTGCTTTATGATTCAATAGACTATAGTGTCTTTTGCACTTTCAAAGACTACAATGTCTTCAGTCATTTATGCTTTCAAAGACTACAATGTCTTCAGTCATTAACACTTTCAAAGACTACAATGCCTTCAGTCATTTACGCTTTCAAAGACTACAATGCCTTCAGTTATTTATGCTTTCAAAGACTACAATGTCTTCAGTCATTTAGAATTTTCAAAGACTACAATGTCTTCAGTCATTTACTCTTTTCTATCTTCAGTCATTTACGCTTTCAAAGGCTACAATATCTCTAATTATTTACACTTTCGGAGACTACAATGTCTTCAGTCATTTACATTTCAAAGACTACAATGTCTTCAGTCATTTACACTTTCGAAGAATACAATGTCTTCAGTCATTTACGCTTTCAAAGACTACAATGTCTTCAGTCATTTATGCTTTTCAAAGACTACAATGTCTTCAGTCATTTACGCTTTTCAAAGACTTCAATGTCTTCAGTCTTTTACATTTTAAAAGACTTCAATATCTTCAGTCTTTTACATTTACAAGACTTCAATGTCTTCTATCTTTTACATTTACAAGACTTCAATCTCTTTTGTCTTTTACATTTTTTACAAGACTCCAATGTCTTCAGTCTTTTACAAAGACTTCAATATCTCTTGTCTTATGTTTTACATGACTACAATGTCTTTTGCTTAATGTTTTTGATATTTCAATGTCAATGTCCTTTTGCTTTTTCAGTTTCACTTCTTTTGTTTCCTCTGGTATCTGGTTTCAAATAGCAAGATCGCTCGGATGAAATTAGTTTCGCAACCTACCCTTCGGCGGAAGGGCGAGGCGAGACTCAAGGGTGCATCTTCCAAGAAAGGAAAAACGCGGGAGTCACCACCAACGTTTATTCGAGGAAAACGTCAGAAAAACCGGAAATGTGTGATCTACGAACTTTAAGTGTGAAAGGTTTGGGAGTTGTTTTTACGCATGGGGAAGATATTAGCACCCCACGCGTCCGTCACAAGGGACGGCAGCCTTTAACCAAGTGTGCAATATCATGTCTTCGATTTGTTTTATTTTCCCTTTTTTACGTTTTTATGTCTTTTTATGCCTTTTGTATTTTTTATCTTTTGTGGTCGACAAGGGTGTTTCCCTCGCTCCTACGTATCCTCAATTGCGATGAGGAAATCAAACCTATGTAGTTCTTTGAGAACTAAACGTTGGTTAAGTTGTTTTAATCTTTTTCCGCAAGATCGATTTTAATCACAGAAAAGTCCTTTAAGGCGTTGGACCATTAAACGATCTTTTGATTCTTGGAAAGGAGAGAAACGTTAAGGCATTGGACCATTAACGATTTCTTGGTTTTGAAAGGAGAGAAACGTTAAGGCATTGGACCATTAACGATCTCTTGGTTTTTTAAAAGAGAGAAACATTAAGGCATTAGACCATTAACGATCTCTTGGGGTGGTCGACAAAAGTGGGGCTTTTGCTCCTACGTATCCTCAACTGCGATGAGGAAATCAGACATACATAGTTCTTGCAAAAGCGGTAAATTTACATGTTTATTTTTATGCTTTTGAACAGTCCATGTTAACCGATAAAAGCAAAGAGGATCGTTTAAGGTGTTGGACCTTAAAATGGTTTTTAGTGCTTTTTGCGGACAAAGCTTGATTTATGAGTTGATTTTAGCTTTAGTTTCACTTTGGTTATTAGTCAATTGATCCAAGGAAACTTCCAAAGAAAAACTTCTGATTGATTTTTTTGATTATTTTATTCAAAGATATTTTGATTATTTTATTATTATTTTGCCCTTTTTGGTTTAAACGTGGTTACAATGTGAACAATGGGTTAGATTTTGCTTTAAAAATGATTAAACGAGATTACAACGCAAATGATCGGTTGAAATTCATTTTATCACTTATTAGGCGAGATAACGACTTAAACGATTGGTTAAAGCTCGTTAAATACGAAAGAAAAGAAAACCAAAAGGGAACGAAATAAAGATGAAAGCCAACAAAACAAGAAATGAATTGAAAGTCTCGGATTCAGAAACTTACCGGTTGAAGAACGTAGAACGAACGAAGAACGGCGGAAAACCTTCACGGATTTGCTCACGAAAACATCTCAGAAGCGTTACGGAAGCACCTCGGCTAGGATTTTCTTCACTGAAACATTTTTTTTCACCCAAAACAGCTAAAATGCATAGCCAAGGTGGGTAGGGATATTTGGATCAGCCTCCCTTCGCCTATTTATAGGAAAATGGGGGAGGAGGTTGCCACCCAACTCGCCCAGGCGAGCTGGGTTGCTTCCTCCATAAGCAACCCCGCTTCCAAAATGTTTTGGAAGGCCCAAATTCAAAAATTTTTAAAATTTCTATTTGCACCCCCCATCTTTCGTAATTTACGGAAAAGTTACGGAAGCATATAGGACTTGACTTTCTTATTTTTTTCTCTTCCTTCTCACCCATACTAGGTGAAATATGCTTATTTAGGGTTATGGGAATTTTACGGAAGCATTACGGAAGCCTTACGGAAGCATATAGTGATGGAAGCTTGCTTGTGTGGCTTCTATGGAGGCTAGATCTTTGAGCTTCAATGAGTTCCTTTAATGGTGATTTTCCACCATGGAGATGCAGCGGAAGACAAAGGAGAAGAGGAGAGAGCAGGCGCCATCCACTAGGAATAAGCCATGGAAGAAGGAGCTTCACCATCAAGATGAGCCTTGGATAAGAAGCTTGGAGAGGATGCTTGAATGGAGGAAAAGAAAGAGGGAGAGAAAGAGAGAGGGGGGAGCACGAAATTGAAGGAAGAAAAAGGGAGAGAAGTTGAACTTTGAGTTGTGTCTCACAAGACTCTCATTCATCAAAGTTACAACAAGTGTTACACGCTTCTATTTATAGACTAGGTAGCTTCCTTGAGAAGATTTCTTGAGAAAACTTCCTTGAGAAGCTTCTTTGAGAAAACTTCCTTGAGAAGCTAGAGCTTAGCTACACACACCCCTCTAATAACTAAGCTCACCTCCTTGAGAAGCTTCCTTGAGAAGATTCCTAAAGAAGTTAGAGCTTAGCTACACACACCCCCTATAATAGCTAAGCTCACCCCCATGCCAAAATACATGAAAATATAAAAAAAGTCCCTATTTCAAAGACTACTCAAAATGCCCTGAAATACAAGGCTAAAACCCTATACTACTAGAATGGCCAAAATACAAGGCCCAAAAGAAGGAAAAGCCAATTCTAACATTTACAAAGAAGAATGGATCCAACCTTGACCCATGGGCTCAAAAATCTACCCTAAGGTTCATGAGAACCCTAGGGCCTTCTTTAGTAGCCCTAGCCCAAGCCTCTTGGAGTCTTCTATCCAATACCCTTGGGGGGTAGGATTGCATCATATAGGACTTGATTTCCCTCGTTTTCCTCTTCCCTTTCATCAATATTAAGTGAAATAGGCTTACTCAAAGTTTTAGGAATTTTACGGAAGCATAGCCCCGGAAGCCCCGAACACCATTTTTCAACAAAACGTAGAGGATCTTTATAAGTTCACCCCCCTTTGCTAAATACACTCCTGTTTATTTACACACACCCCACTTTGGTAAATGGACTCCCGTTTTCGTGTTTTTGACCGGTTTCTTCCAGAAACATCTCGAAACTTTACGGATTACGCAACAATGCTCTTTTTAACTTCCGGAATGTTGCAGATCTTTACGGATTGTGCTACAATGCTTGTTTTGATTTCCGAAATGTTGTGAGACTTTACGGATTCCACAACGATGGGTGTTAAACATTTTGAGGTGGTCAAGCGAAGGTCGCATGCCAACAAATAATGGTCCCCGAACAAAATTAGGGTATGACAGCGTCGAACCAAAAAGAAAAAGAAAAAGAAGAACAGAAAAGGAAAAGGCCAAAACGCCCAAAAGCCAAAGTTCCCACCAAAAACCAGCTTTCTAAAAAGTCCTATTGATCCATGATTACACATATTATCTTTGATTTGATAGGAAATGACTTACAAAGTTAAGTCATGACATGTTTGTGGTTCGGAATTAGGATGAAACACTTGCTTGTGTGAGATTTTTATACACTGTGAGTGGTTTTCCTCTATTTTCAATTGGACCCGGTGCTTTCTTCTAATGTTCTTTTAGAGATGAAATGCAAATGTCCCAAATCTCATTTGTGGTTATGAGAAATTCTATCAGCATGCCTTCCTTCCCCAGAAGTCACATTATTTTTCTTCAAAAATATATGTTTCCCTGACCGGTTCGGAGGTTTTGTTTCTTTGCTAAGCGTGGTCGGGTTTTAGTGAAAGATTTACCAAGACTATTACAATCTCCCCTTGCCTTCCAGAGACAAGTGAGTCTGTTGGCACACAAAGACAAATTATGGTCATCTGCCCCCATTCAAAGACTTCAATGTCTTTCAATCGAGACTATTACAGTCTCCCCTTGCCTTCCAGAGACAAGTGAGTCTGTTGGCACGGGAAGACAAATTATGGTCTTCCGCTCCCCTTGCCTTCCAGAGACAATCAAGTCCGTTGGCATGTAGAGACAAATTATGGTCATCTGCCCCCTTTCGAAGACTTTAATGTCTTTCGATCGAGACTAATACAGTCTCCCCATGCCTTCCAGAGACAAGCGAGTCTAATGGCACGCAGAGACAAATATGGTCATCTGTCCTTTTGTCGAAGACTCAATGTATTTCGACCGAGACTAGTACAGTCTCCTTTTCCATCCAGAGACAATCAAGTCCAATGGCACGCAGAAACAAATATGGTCATCTATCCTTTTGTCAGAGATTCAATGTCTTTCGAATGAGACTATTACAGTCTCCTTTCCCATCTAGAGACAATCAAGTCAGATGGCACGCAGAGACAAATATGGTCATTGTTAGTTGCCTTATACGACTATCTTTTGTATAGAAATCATTTTCCAAAACTTGTATAGTTCCCTAATTTATGGTTATTTTGGAGTAATCTTGTAAATAAATCTTTTTTTATGGTTAAAGCTATCTCCAGAACATTTCCATTGGATTTAATGATGAAATCAGTGCATTTTCAAATGAAAAAGAGGCTAAGTCAGGAAGTGCTAAAAGTGATAGTTGAGCTTAGCTTATCAGTGGGCTAAGCGCACATGCACCGCTAAGCGCAGCTTCATCGCGCTTACTACGAAGGAGAATCTGGTAGAGCATCGGCATCAAGGATGAGCGCTAAGCGCAACAGGTGTCTTCAGCCAGGCTCAGCGCAAGACTGGCGCTAAGCCCAAACCCACTTACTCACACTAAGCGTGAGGGTGGCGCTAAGCGCAACGTCATGATTTCAGAGCCTATTTAAAGCCTGTTCTATGCAGAATTAGGGTATACACTTTTGACATTCTTTTGCTCAGACTTGTGCACACTATTCCAGAGTGCCTATTTCGGGAAAACAACCCTAGAAGATGCAAGAGGAACAACTTGTGCATTGAAGCCTAGGTTTTGTAAATTGAGAGGGATTAATGAGTTGGAGATTGAGTGTGAGATGATGAGAAGAGGAGGAGGAATCCCCCTTCTTGTGTAAGGAACTATCATTCTCTGCTTTTAATCTCATTTATTGTTAGGGTTTCTTTGTAATGGTTGGCTAAACACCCTAGTTGGGGATTTCTAATGAACAACTGATGTAAATACTTAATATCTAATTGATTATGTTTTATGTGTTCAATGCTTCCTTCAATGCTTAATGTCTATATGCTTTTGGTTTGATCATCCATTTGTGTGCATAGTTAGGTGACTTTAGCATTGGGAAATGTACTGTTGCCTTAGAACTTGATTGAAGCAGGATCGAAACTTAGTCTTACAAGAGGGATCTTCGGATTAAGTTTTGGTTTTAATTATGTTGTTACAATAATGCTGTTTAGTCTAGGCCTAGTCTTACAAGAGGGATTTGCAGACGAAGCTTAGGCTAAATTAGGCTAAACTTTTGTAAGCTGCTTGAGATGAGTCTAGTCTTACAAGAGGTATTTGCAGACAAAACTCAGTTTAAGTTAGTCTAAACCTAAGAGGGCTGTCTAAATTGGGCCTAGTCCAACAAGAAGGATCTGAGGACAAAGCTTGGATTGATTCGGTGATTGAGGACGTACCCAAATCAAATAAACACTAAAATACAGTATCTAGGAAGTGATCCTAGGTCATCTCCCAGTGAGCAATGATCAAACAAACGTTCATAACATGTAATAATAAAACAGTAACGAAATGGGGGGGGGGGGGTTGTTTGTTTTTGTAATTTAAACAGCAAGCAAACTTGAATTGAAAAAAATAGCAGAACTAAAACATGTTGTTTCCCCTTGATTCAAAAGCAAGTCTCTTATCCTAGGTTACGAGAATTTATCCCTAATCAGTTCAACCATTTAATCCAACCCGAAATTAATTTACTAAGCGAAAATTAACACAAGGCTATCAATATGTGATTAAGCAACACATACACCAATTAATTCCTCTCACATGTCCATTAAGCATGAACGTTAATTAAGCATAGAGTCAATTAATCAAACATTAAGTATGCATGGATTAATATCAGCAACAAATGCAGAATAATTGGTGAAGGGGAAAAACTGATTAGGATTTAATATTAATAACAAAACCTCAAAGAGAGCTATGCTTAATCCTCAAGAGAAAACAACACTAAAGATTCAGCCTTCCATTAACAGCAGAAACGAATAGGAAATCAAAGGCAGAAAACAAACTGAAATTAGAAGATAGAAATGTAAACGAAACTAGAATTAAAAGCAAAAAACGAAAATGGAGTTCTACGTGAACAGTACCATGCGTGAACAGTAACCCGAGAAAACTGAAAATGAAACCCTACAATCTCTCCTTCTCTACATAAATAGTAACTAGCCCCCTTAAAACCCTAGCAGCTGGGCTCACTAAAGGTAACTAGGCCCCAAAGCTTACAAATCTGATTTTTGGGCCCAATAAGGTCTGGTGGCCCAATTACAAAAATACAGCCCAAAAACGAAATAAAATAAAATTGTCTGCTCTCTTTAAGTCCGAGCCGGTTCAGCCCAATTTCAGATTGAAGCCCAATTGCTTATAATTCTCCTGAAATTAAATTAAAACACAGAATTAGTCAAGTAGGCTCAAATGATAAAACTGCATAATTAATTTAACAACTAAGGCTAATCAGTAATTAAAATGGTGATAGAAACGGGTAAGAAATAGGAGAAAATAATGACACATCAAATTCCCCCACACTTAGCCTTTTGCACTCCTGGGAAAAATCAAAAAGCAGAGCAAGGAACAAATCCAGAGACATTAAAGAGAGACAAAGAAACACAAAAACACTTACATATTTCTCAATGAATCTCAAGGAATGAAAGGAATGAGCAACATCCAACGTGTAAAGAGTTAAAGAATCAAGACAGTCATGAAAATCATCCAAGCACCTCAAACATGGCAAGGTAGTCAATCAGCTCAAGAATTGAATGAAAAGTGACAAAGCCTCACAAGATATGCACTCTATCTCTCAAGTGTCTAGGCTACTGTTTACTCTCAGAGAACCCATGAAAAACAAACACCACATAGACTTGGCAAGACTCTAAAATTGACAACCAAACACCACAAACACATGCACATGAGGATCAAAAGGTCTTTTAAGGTTGTAATGGGGCTAGGGACAAGGTAGGGGAAAGTATGGGATAAGTGGCTAAAACCCAAAGGAATAGAGGAGCAAAAGTAGTAAACCCAAAACCAAAATTAAAAATTACGCATAAAAAGTAAACCCAAAACCTTCAATATCAACAAAATCAACCAAGTCCTCAAACTAGTCCAAGTCCTCAAAACAAGACCTCATTTATTCAACTTCATTCTTTTTCTGTTTTTCTCTTCTTTTTTTTTTCTTTTTTTTTTTGGAAATTAGCATTTGAAAGCAGTTTGAATATTTGAAAAATAAAGCAACAATTAGGCAATATATGTATATACATCAAGCATGGAAAAAATACATCATCAAGCATCATATCATCCAATGAAACATACCACCCCACACTTATTCCCAAAACAATTCCAAAGCTCTAAAATTCCATAAGGGTAGGGTGAGATCATTGTTTTTCACTTAAGGCTTGTAATGAGCTTCAAAACAAAGAAAGGGGAACATAGGCTCAAAGGGGCTATCAAAGGAATGAATTCAAGGTAGGCTCATTTGGCTAGAGGCTTATAAGAACAAAATGCCTAAATCATCTCCCAACATGCATGTGAAGCAAGAAGTATCAACAAGAGTCAAGCCAAGGCTATTGTGCAAGCAATCAATGGGGCAAAACACACCGAATAAAATAGATGATGATGGCTCAAAATCTCACCAAGGGTAAATCTATCACTTTCAATTCAACCTTTCAAAACAAACTTGACATGTAGAGAAAAACAAGGATTTCAATTCACAAAATGCCATGAAACTCCTATCTCAAGTATGCTTACTTGGAGGACAAGGAAAAATTTCCAGTGATGATCTCTGCCTCCCTTGCTACTGAGCAAGAGGAGAAGTTGTTGCTAGTTCTCAAGAAGCACATGAAAGCCATTGGATGGACTTTAGCAGAAATTCCTGGTATTAGCCCATCTACCTGCATGCATAGGATACTTTTAGAGGATGGAGCTAAGCCAGTGAGGCAGCCACAGCAGTGACTCAACCCCGTCATTCTAGATGTGGTGAAAAAGGTAGTGACCAAGCTCTTACAAGCTGGAATCATCTACCCCATTTCTAACAGCCAGTGGGTGATTCTAATCCAAGTGGCTCCTAAGAAGACAGACCTCACAGTGATTAAGAATGAAAGGGATGAGCTTATCCCCATAAGAGTGCAGAATAGCTAGCGAGTCTGCATTGAATATAGGAGGCTAAACCAGGTAACCAGAAAGGATCATTTTCCCCTGCCATTCATTGATCAAATTCTTGAGCGCTTGGTAGGTAAGTCTCATTACTATTTTCTTGATGGTTTTTCTGGTTATTTACAAATTCATATTGCTCCTGAGGATCAAGAAAAGATCACATTCACATGTCCCTTTGACACTTTTTCCTATAGGAGGATGCCCTTTGGCCTATGCAACGCCCCTGGTACCTTCCAGCGGTGTATGCTTAGCATTTTCAGTGATTTTTTAGAGAGTTGCATAGAGGTTTTTATGGATGATTTTACTGTTTATGGATCCTCTTTTGATACATGTTTGGATAGTCTGGATAGAGTTCTTAGTAGATGCATTGAAACTAACCTTGTGTTGAATTTTGAGAAATGTCACTTCATGGTAGAACAAGGTATAGTTTTAGGGCATATCATTTCCAGTAGGGGCATAGAGGTAGACCCTGCAAAAATAGCTGTTATTTCACAATTGCCTTACCCCTCTTGCGAGAGGTTCATTCTTTTCTTGGTCATGCAGGGTTTTATATGCGCTTTATCAAGGATTTTAGCAAAGTGGCCCTTCCACTATCCAATCTACTGCAAAAAGAGGTGGAGCTTGATTTTGATGACCGATGCAAAGAGGCTTTTGATTGCCTCAAGCGTGCGGTGACTACGACCCCTATCATTCAGGCACCTGATTGGATAGCCCCATTTGAGCTGATGTGCGATGCATCCAATTATGCATTGGGGGCTGTCCTTGCTCAAAAGATTGACAAGCTGCCTTGGGTGATCTACTACGCCTCCAGAACTTTGGATGTTGCCCGAGCAAATTACACTGCCACAGAGAAGGAGCTATTAGTGATAGTTTTTGCACTCGAGAAATTTCATTCATATTTGCTTGGTACTCGTGTTATTGTTTATATTGACAATGCAGCTCTGAAGTACCTGTTGAAGAAGGCTGAATCAAAGCCTAGATTGATCAGGTGGATGCTTTGGCTCCAAGGGTTTGATTTGTAGATCCGTGATCGGAGTGGTGCATAGAACCTCGTGGTTGACCACTTGAGTAGGATTGAGCGTGTGTCTGAGGACTCACCCATTCAGGATGATTTTCCAGATGACCATTTGTACATTCTGTATAATATTTCTGATTCTTTCCCCACTCCTTGGTTTGCTAATATTGTGAATTATTTGGTTGCTTCTATTTTTCCTCCCTTAGCATCTAATGCTCAAATTGATAAAATTAAGAGCGATGCTAAGCATTATATTTGGGATGACCCCTATTTGTGGAAGTTGTGCAGTGACCAGGTTATTAGGAGATGCATTCCAGACCATGAGATTGACTCGGTCCTGCAATTCTGTCATTCTTCCGCACTAGGTGGCCATCTTGACATACAGAGGACAGCTCGCAAGGTGCTTGACTGCGGGTTCTATTGGCCCACCATCTTCAAGGATGCTTGGAGAATCTGTAGCATTTGTGAGCCTTGTCAGAGAGCAGGCGACTCACTTTTATGGAGACAGCAAATGCCTTAACAACCCATGTTGTTCTGTGAGGTGTTTGATGTCTGGGGTATAGACTTTATGAGGCCTTTCCCTGTCTCGTTTGGTTTTGTTTATATTCTCCTTGCTATGGATTATGTTTCGAAATGGGTGGAAGCCAAACCCACCAGAACTAACGATGCTAAGGTTGTTGTGGATTTTGTTAGATCTAATCTGTTTTGTAGGTTTGGAGTCCCTAAAGCCATCGTTAGTGATCAAGGCATCCATTTTTGTAACAGATCCATGTATGCCTTGCTCAAAAAGTATGGGGTCGTGCACAGAATTTCCACACCTTACCACCCCCAAACTAATGGGCAGGCTGAGATTTCAAACAGGGAGATGAAAATGATCTTGGAGAAGATTGTGTAGCCAAACAAAAACGATTGGAGCACCAGGCTGCATAATGCTCTTTGGGCGCATAGGACTGCCTACAAAGCACCCATAGGAATGTCTCCTTATCGGGTTGTCTTTGGAAAGGCATGTCATCTTCCTGTAGAGATAGAGCACAAGGCCTACTGGGTTGTAAAGACCTGCAACTTCTCTATTGATCAGGCTGGAGAGGAAAGGAAGTTGCAACTAAGTGAGCTAGATGAGATCCGTTTAGAAGCCTATGAGAATTCCAAATTCTACAAGGAGAAGACCAAGAAGTTCCATGATAGTTTGATAGCTAAGAAGGACTTTGTGGTTGGACAGAAAGTTTTATTGTATAACTCTAGGCTCGGACTCATGAGTGGTAAGTTGAGGTCAAAGTGGATTGGTCCTTTTGTGGTGACTAATGTTTTTCCTTATGGTACAGTTGAGATCAAAAGTGAATCCACCGATAAGAGCTTCAAGGTCAATGGACATCGGCTGAAAACATTCCTCACAAATCCCTCCTTAGTGGATGTAGTGGTGGAGGACACCTCCTTACTTCACCCTACTTCTCTTCCGCCATGACTTAGGGAGTTTTCTTTTTCTATCTCCTTCTTTGCTTTTATTGCACTTGTCCAAATTTATTGATTGTTTATATTGCTCTTGATCTTATGATTGTGGTACATTGAGGACAATGTGTTGTTTAAGTGTGGGGGGGGGGAGATTGTTCTTTTTTGTTCTTTATTTAGGTTTTCTAGGTTAATTTTGTTATTTTGATTTTATGTTGTGTACAACATTGCATGTTTCTCTTTGAATTTTGGGTTATGTACAAGTAATGGGTAATTGTTTTTGAAATAGGAGTTTCTTGGCATTTTGTGAATTGAAATCCTTGTTTTTCTCTGCATGTCAAGTTAGTTTTGAAAGTTCGAATTGAAAGTGATAGATTTACCCTTGGTGAGAATTTGAGCCATCCTCATCTATTTTATTCGGTGTGTTTTGCCCCATTGATTGCTTGCACAATAGCCTTGGCTTGACTCTTGTTGATACTTCTTGCTTCACATGCATGTTGGGAGATGATTTAGGCATTTTGTTCTTATAAGCCTCTAGCCAAATGAGCCTACCTTGAATTAATTCCTTTGATAGCCCCTTTGAGCCTATGTTCCCCTTTCTTTGTTTAGAAGCTCATTACAAGCCTTAAGTGAAAAACCATGATCTCACCCTACCCTTAAGGAATTTTGGAGCTTTGAAATTGTTTTGGGAATAAGTGTGGGGGGGGGGGGGGGGTATGTTTCATTGGATGATACGTTTTTGTTGGCCATACTTGATAATGTATTTTGGCCATGCTTGATGTATATACATATATTGCCTAATTGTTGCTTTATTTTTCAAATGCTTTCAAATGCTACTGTTCATGTTAAAAAAAAACAACAAAAAAAATGAAAAAAAAACTGAAAAAAAACAGGAAAAAAAAGAATGAAGTTGAACAAATGAGGTCTTGGTTTGAAGACTTGGATTGGTTAGAGGACTTGGTTGATTTTGTTTTGGGTTTACTTTTTATGCTTGTCGCAACCTACCCTTCGGCATGAGGGTGACGCGGGGCTTACGGGTGCGTCTTCCATGGGAGGAAAATACGCGGAGTCGCCACCAACGTTTATTCTAGGAAAACGACTGAAAAACCGGAAAAGGTGTGGTCTACGAACTTTAAGTATGAAACGTTCGAGTGTTGTATTTATGCACGGGGAAGGTATTAGCACCCCACGCGTTCGTCACAAGGGACGACAGCCTTTAATCGAGTGTGCAAACATGACTTCGATTTGTGTTATTTTCTCTTTTACACTTTTTATGTCTTTTTATGCTTTTTATATTTTTTATCTTTTTGTGGTCGACAAGGGTGTTTCCCTTGCTCCCACGTATTCCTCAATTGTGGTAAGGAAATCAGACCTACGTAGTTCTTCGAGAACTAAACGTTGGTTAAGTTGTTTTTATCTTTTTTGCAAGATATACTGTGACCAAACAAAAAGTCGTTTAAGGTGTTGGACCATATAAATGATCTATTGATTCTTTTGAAAGGAGAGAAAACATCAAGGCATTGGACCATTAATGATCTCTTGGTTTTTTGAAAGAAGTGATAAAGTTATGTGTGGATTTTAGGCTTTTGAAAGTCCACGTTTAGCCAATAACCGCAAAGAGGACCATTTAAGGCTTTTGAAAGTCCACGTGTAGGAATGGCAGTCGCAGCATGGGTTTCTCCTTCAATCTCACCCTCTTCATTTGCCCCAGTTTTCTCATTCGTCCAAGCAGGATGATTAAATTTGCCTCTTTTCAGACCCAAGAGCATGATTGATTAGAGAAATATATTTATATGATCAGCTTGTTTGTTAGAAAGACCCAACATTTCTACCTACTGCTGTCACTTTTACTTACCTTGCATTTTATAGTTTTTAGCATAAAGGTTTAGTTTAAATTATGTTTGAAATTATCAATCATACATGTTCTCTCAACAATGCTTCATTTTTGAACTTAACTTAGGCTAACATTAGTTCCCTGTGTTTGATACTCGAATTCATTCATTTTAATTTTTAAATACTTGATGATCCGGTACGCTTTCCGGTAAACCCCCATTGGAGTTCTCTTGAAACATAATTGAGCAAAAAGTAACTGTAATGGGGAGTTCTCTTTAAATACTTTATGGCGCCGTTGCCAAGGAACTAAGCTGTTAGTAGAGTTTAGTTCAGTTTTTTGTCATTGCTTTATTTTTGCTTTCTTTGATTTATTGATTCTTTTGACTAACATAGTAGTTATAGCACATTCATTGTTCTTTTGAACTGGATAATTGATGTTCTGTTTTCTTGTATGCAAAGAAGATCTCCTGCAGGTGACTTGATCCCCATTGATTTTGAGATTAACGCTACTTGTAGAAGGCATAATCTAGAGAGAATTAGAAAATTTTTGCAGGATTTAGAAGTAGCAATAATTCCAGAGGAAGAACCTCAATCTTCTGAGGCATCTTCTAGTTTTCCTATTACAGGACATTCTCATTTAGATCCTATCAAGGACCACATCATGGCTGAAGAGCCAAGAAGAGTCACCCTGGAAGATTATTCAAGTTCTAATGTGCCACAATTTTTCACCAGCATTGCACAACCAGAAGTTCAAGTCCAAACCATTACATATCCACCATCATTGATTTAGTTGATTCAAAATAATTTGTTTCATGGATTACTAAATGAGGACCCATATGCGCACTTAGCCACCTACATAGAAATATGCAATGCAATTAGGTTGGCTGGAGTGCTTGAAGATGCAATCCGATTGAGCTTGTTTTCATTTTCTTTATCGGGAGAAGCTAAGAGGTGGCTTCATTCATTTAAAGGAAATAGTCTTAAGACATGGGATGAGGTTGTGGAGAAATTTCTCAAGAAATATTTTCCTGAGTCTAAAACTGCAGAAGGCAAAGCCGCCATCTCTTCTTTTCACCAATTTCTCGATGAATCTTTGAGTGAGGCCTCGGAAAGATTCTGTGGTATATTGAGAAAGACTCCCACTCATGGATTCTCAGAACCGATACAGCTCAACATTTTTATAAATGGGTTAAGACCGCAATCCAAGCAGCTATTGGACAATTCTGCAGGTGGGAAAATCAAATTGAAGACCCCTGAAGAAGCCATGGATCTCATTGAAAATATGGCTGCAAGTGACATTGCTATTTTGAGAGATAAAGCCCACATTCCTACTAAAAAGAGTTTATTGGAGCTAACCTCCCAAGATGCATTGTTGGCACAAAATAAGTTGTTGTCTTAGCAACTTGAGGGATTGACTGAAACACTAGGTAAGTTGCCAACTCAAATTCATTCTGCACATACTTCACATGCTTCTGTTTTGTAGGCTGCAGGATGTACCATCTGTGGGGGAGCTCATGAATTTGGATGTTGTATACCTATTGAAGAACAAACCACTCATGAACTCAATTACATGGGAAATCAGCCCAGAAACAATTTTAATGCAGGAGGATTTTCTGGATTCCAACATGGCCAACAATACAATCAACAACAAGGACAATGGAGGAACCACCCTGGAAATCAATTCAATAGAGATCAAGGTGGACCATCCACAAGGCCACAGCAACAAGGGCCTAATCTCTATGATCACACAATGAAGCTGGAAGAGACTCTAGCACAGTTCATGTAGGTTTCGATGTCCAACCAAAAGAGCACAGAGTCTGCCATAAAGAATCTGGAGGTCCAAGTGGGACAGCTTGCAAAGCAATTGGCGGATAGATCATCAAGCAATTTTATAGCTAATGTAGAGAAAAATTCCAAGGAGGACTGTAAAGTTGTGACGACTAGAAGCAGAATGGCAATCCATGTGGATGAGAGTGAAGCTGAGAAGAAGATGGAGGAACATAAACAACAGCTGGCACCTAAGCCAGCACTTGAACCTGTTTCTGATTTTGTAGAACTTGATGAGATTAATGAGGAGGCTGAAGATGATAAGGAAGAAGAGACACCAATAAAAGAGAAAGAAAAAGAAAGAATAAAATAAGAAGAAAAAGAAAAAGAAAAAAAAGTTGAAAAATGAAAAACAAAAAGAGAAAGTTGTTGATGATGAGATGAGGAGAGGCAAGAGTGAGGCAAACACTGAAAAGAAGAAGGATACTACTCCAAATGAAGGCAAGAAAGTACCTTATCCTTTAGTACCTTCCCGGAAAGAGAAAGAAAGACATTTGGCCAGATATCTTAATATCTTCAAGAAACTAGAAATTACTTTGCCCTTTGGAGAAGCACTAAAACAAATGCCCTCTATGCCAAATTTTTAAAGATATGCTGACAAAGAAGAACCGGTACATCCATAGTGGCAAAATTATGGTGGAAGGCAATTGTAGTGTTGTGATTCAACGCATTCTTCCACCTAAGCACATAGATCTTGGAGTTGTCACGATACCGTGTTCCATTGGTGAGGTTGTTGTAGGAAAAGCTCTCATAGACTTGGGAGCTAGTATCAACTTAATGCTTGTCTTCATGTGCCGGTGACTTGGAGAGCTTGAGATAATGCCTACATGCATGACCCTTCAGTTAGCTTATCGCTCCATCACAAGACCGTATGGAGTGATTGAAGATGTTTTGGTGAAGGTGAAACACCTTATATTTCTAGCTGATTTTGTGGTAATAAACATAGAAGAGGATGCTGATATTCCTCTCATTCTTGGCCACCCGTTCATGTCTACTGCAAGTTGTGTAGTAGATATGGGAAAGAAGATGTTGCAAATGGGCATAGAAGATCAGAAAATCAGCTTTGACCTATTTCATGAAGATAAAGAGTCACCTGACCGGAATCTCTATTTTAAAGTTCATGTGATGGAGGAAAGAAGACCTGAGAAGAAGGTCCTTGAAGTGGGAACTTTATTGGATCTTGGATAACAGGGTGATGCGTTAAGCTAGTGACGTTAAAAAAGCGCTTACTGGGAGACAACCCAACTTTTCTTTCCCTTCTCTACCTTCATTTTTATTTCTTGCATGTAGTTAGGACATCTTGCTTGTGATTGTGATTTATTTCAGCTTGGTTAGTAATGAACAAAAGGGGTTTTTAAATTATGTGTGAAGAGATAAGCAGAAAATGACTTAGAAAAATTTTCAGATTGCTTATCCGCTAAGTGCAAACCTTGTGCTAAGTGCCCTCTCTTCACGCGCTAAGCCGAGCTTGCTCACGCTAAGCGCAAAGACCCCTAATTGATTGGCTAAATGGTTTAGCTAAGCGCAAATCGCTACACTAAGCCCAACATGTTTATTGTAAGTTGCACCTTAAGCAGTGGGCTTAGAGTGGATGATGCGCTAAGTGCCACTTCCACTCTGTGAAAATTTATTGTCGTTGCACTAAGCACGCCATCCTGCGCTAAGCCCCAGATTCATTTTGTAAGTTGAGCTTTCAAGCTGGGCTTAGCGGGAAAGGATGCACTAAGCGCCAACATCGTTCTGTTTTGAAATCATTTGAAGTGCGCTTAGCGCATGTAGTGGCGCTAAGCCTGAATCACTCTTTGTAAGTTGAAGCCTGGTTTCACGCTAAGCCTAACTTCGTAGGCTAAGCGCATTTTGCAAGACCAATAAGAGCTACTGGCATCGCTAAGCGCACTTTGTTGCACTAAGCCCAAGTATGCCTCTAGAACTTGAATTGTTAGCTACACTTAGTGCAAAGAGCTAGGCTAAGCACTTGAGTTTGAAAAAAAAAAAAAAACAAACGTCAGGAAGTCATGCTAAGCGCATAGCTGTGCTAAGCGCTTCTGTCGTGATTTATAAAAAACAGAGGCACTGCCTTAGGCAATTACTGAGTTTTCTTTCTAAAATTTTTGTGCCTCTACCTTTCCTTTGCTTCATTGTCACTATGCTGAAGTGCTATTGCATTGCATTCCTTGCTTCCTTATTGTCATACCCTAATTTCGTCCGGGGACCATCCGTTGTTGGGATGCGACCCTCGTTTGACCACTTTGAGGTACTTGGCACCAATCGTTAGGCAATTCGTGAAGTTCCGTGACATGTCGGAAATTAAAAAGAAGTGTTAGTACGCAATCTGTAAAGTTCCATAATGTTCCGGAAGGCAAAAAAGGGATGATTACGTAATCCGTAAGGTTTCGTAACATTACGAAAAGAAAACAAGCATCGTTACGAAATTCGTAAAGATTGGGAACGTTACGAAAAAAAATTACCAAAAAAGAGCAAGGGGTGTATTTAGTAAAAATGAGGGTTTAAATAGCAACTAGGACCACTTGGGCCTTCCAGAATATTCCTCCAGAAAGCGGTTACTTCTAGAGGAAGCAACCTAGCTCGCCTGGGCGAGCTGGTTGGCAAGCTTCTCCCCTATTTTCCTATAAATAGGGGGAGAAGTGAAGGGAAAAAATGTTCAGCCCTCCTGGTAATTCGAGATTACTTGAAATTAGTGAAAAAAATTGTTTCTGTGAAGAAAATCCAAGCCGAGGCGCTTCCGTAACGTTTCCGTGGGTGATCTCGCAAAGATTTTCAACTGTTCTTCGACGTTCTTTATTCGTTCTTCGTCGTTCTTCGGTCTTCAACCGGTAAGTTCCCGAAATCGAACTTTTCAATTCATTCTATTTACCCTTAGTGGTCCTCATTTGTTTTCACGTGCTTTTATTTTCATTTCATTTACTTTCCGTACCCCCTTTTGACGTGCTTTAGTCATTTACATAAGTCATTTTCTTGCCTAATCAAAAAATAAAATAAATTTCCACCGATCATTTGAATTGTAACATCCGTTAATTTCTATTAAAATGAAATCCGACCGTTCGGTCATGCCGTAACCACGGTTGAAACCAAAAAGAGGTAAAATAATAATATAAGAATAAAAAATATCTTTTAGTAAAATAAAACAAAAAAATCAATTGGACGTTTTTTCTTTGGGATTTCTCTTTCTTAATCGAATCGACTAATAACCAAAGTGAAACTAAAGGTAAAATCAATTCATAAACCAAACTTTTTGTCATCGCCTAAAAAGGCCATTTTCAAAGGTACAACGCCTTGAAATGGTCTTTTCCGCTTTTATTGGTTAAATGTAGATTTCTAAAAAGCCTAAAAATCAATATGTAACTTTATTATCTCTTCCAAAAATAAAGAAATCATTAATGGTCCAATGCCTTAATGTTTTCTCACTTTTCAAAAGAATCGAAAGATGGTCTAATGGTCCAATGCCTTAAAATGACCTTTCATTCAAGGAAAATATATCTTTCAAAAAAGGATAAAAACAATTTAACCAACGTTTAGTTCTAAAAGAACTATGTAGGTCTGATTTTCTCATCACAATTGAGGAATACGTAGGAGCAAAGGGAAACGCCCTTGTCGATCACAAAAAGATAAAAATATAAAAAAGAAATAAAAACATAAAAAGGGAAGATAACATGAATTGAAGTCATATTTGCACATTTGATTAAAGGCTGTCATCTCTTGTGACAGACGCGTGGGGTGCTAATACCTTCCCCGTGCGTAAATACAACTCCCGAACCTTTCACTTAAAGTTCGTAGATCACGTCTTTTCCGATTTCTCCGACGTTTTCCTCAAATAAAACGTTGGTGGTGACTCCGCGCATATTCCTTTCTTGGAACACGCACCCGCGAGTCACGCGTCGCCCTCCCGCCCAAGGGTAGGTTACGACAGTTGGCGACTCCACTGGGGAATATTTTTTGAGAGTTAGGCCATTTAATCTTGTGCAATGTTTTATCATGGCATCCTCCTTTGTTGGTTTCCCTTTATTTTTCTTATGTTCTTGTATATATAACTCTTTGATGCTTTTAGTGCGTTTTAAGATGTATGCATGAGGTAAATATTTATTCATTTGACGCACACAAACACCAACACTATTTGCACACACGGTGAGTTGAAAAAGGGCCCTATACCCGGGTTCGTGGGAACATAAGGAGTGGAGGTGAATCTGTGATCATGCTAGGTCTCCGACTTGCTTGATTATAGTGAACCCTCATCTAGAGTTTTTCTCATTGAAAACATATTGTTGCTAGTAGTCCCTACTGCTGCAGTATGTTCTTTGAAGAGGATGATACCTCTAGAGACCATCAAGAGAGATATGACCACCTTGGGGATTATCACTAAAAACCTTTTTAGCCCTCTCCCATATAGGTCCCTTAAATAGGGGCACGGAGCAAACACGCTGCGTGCCATTTTTCCACTGCCATGCATAAGTGTCATGTACCCTTTTGCTTATATTTGTTTGTGAATATTGTCATACTATGTACATCCCAGTATTGTACCTTTCACATATGCATCATGCGTGGGTTCCATCTTAATCCCCTCTCTTGGGCAAACCAATGGAGGGTCCGTGTCACCTTCTTAAATACATACGTTGGGCACTTTGCTACCCCAAGACGTATCTAAGAAAGAGACAATTTCCCGGGCTCCCGTATTCATAAATTGCATCTGTGTCATGTGCATTCCTTCATGCATTCATCCATTCCACCCATGATAGATGTCGGAGTTTTGATTCGCACCGGGTTTTCGTTTCACTTTAGTAAACATGGGGACAGATCAAACTGGCAAAAGGTTTTATCAAGTCAAGATTAAGGGCCTAGATATTACCAGCATTAAGGAGTTGGGGTGGTTGATGGGACCTCTCCAAATGCAAGCCTTCCGCAAGGTGTATGGGAAGATCTTAGATTTGACCATAGCAAAGATATCCATAGAAGCCATTGCATCACTCACCCAATACTATGATCAGCCCTTGAGATGCTTCACGTTTGGAGACTTCCAATTAGTACCGACCGTTGAAGAATTTGAGGAGATTCTAGGATGTCCTCTTGGGGGAAGGAAACCGTATCTTTTCTCCGGGTTTCTTCCCTCCTTGAGCAAAATTGCAATTGTGGTCAAGGATTCGGCGAGAGGATTGGACCGCGTAAAGCAAACTCGAAACGACATAGTTGGCCTACCACAGTAGTACTTAGAAGGCAAGGCGAGGGATATGGCGAATCAAGAGGAGTGGGTCCCGTTTATGGATGTGTTAGCATTGCTAATCTTTGGGGGTGTCCTCTTCCCAAACATGGATGGTTTGGTGGACCTAGCCGCAATTGATGCTTTCCTTGCATATCACCACAGCAAAGAGAGCCCGGTGGTAGTTGTCTTGGCGGACTTATTTGACACATTCGACCGAAGGTACGAAAAGAGTAGTGCACGGATCATCTATTGTTTACCCGCTCTTTGTGTATGGTTGGTTTCACACTTATTCCAACAAGACATAAGGCATCCATGTCCACTCTGAAGCCATCGCTCGTGTGTCGAAAAAAGAAGAGTAGATTGGGACTAACACTTGGCTGGGATAGGAGGCAGAATAGTCAACTGGTTTCCATGATGGAAAGAAGGAAAGGAGGGAGTTCTCTTCTCATGTGGGGGCTACCCAAACATCCCGCTGATAGGAACAAGGGGTTGCATTAACTACAATCCCGCACTTGCTATAAGACAGTTAGGGTACCCCATGAGGGGAGCACCGACGGAAGAAAGCTTGTCTCCTTTCCTTGTGAGAGATTTTGGGGCGCAAAATTTCAAGGTTATACAAAGAGTCCATAAGGTGTGGGAAAGCCCGTTAAGGAAAGATAAAGAACTTAGGGGCATTCGTAATGGCATCATTGGTGGTTATCATGAATGGCTGAAAGTTCGTACACGAGGTTTAGATTAACTCGCCAAGTTAAAGATTATCAACAAAGAGAACTTCGGAGCTCCGGAAGAGGATGAAGAAGTCCGAGCTCTGAAAACCAAACTAGGAAAAGCGAGACTTGCCAAAGAAAAATTCAAGTTGGTCGCTACAGACGTCTGGAAAGAGTATGCCGGGTTACGAGAAGAAAATGCAGCTACCGCAAAAGCCCTTGAACAAGAAACCAAGAGGGCTCACAAGGAAGAGGATGGCCATGACAAATTCCGTGGAGCGTTGTGGGGCAGCAATAGTGAGCTCAAGCTTTGAAGGGAAGAGAGAGACCGATCACGAGCACATAGCATGGTTTTAAAAGAAGAGTTAGCCGTTTGCTCAAGGTCCAAAAGAAACTTGTCTCAGTGTTTATGCGAGACAGAGACCAACATGTTAGCTATCATCACCAAGTACCAAGAAGAACTAAGTCTAGCCAATGCCCACGAGCATAGGGTGGCGGACGAGTATGCCCAAGTGTACGCGGAAAAGGAGGCTAGAGGAAGGGTGATCGACTCGTTACACCAAGAGGCAACCATGTGAATGGACCGATTTTCTCTTACCTTGAATGGGAGTCAAGAACTTCCCCGATTGCTAGCCAAGGCCAAAGCAATGGCGGACACCTACTTCGCCCCCGAGGAGATCCACGGACTCCTCGACTATTGTCAGAATATGATAGATTTAATGGCCCATATAATTAGGAACCGCTAGGGAATTTGTATTGTCACTTAGATCTTGACTAGTTATAAACTTTTTGAATAAAATGAGTTCATCCTATGTTTTTACTCCAAAAGTCAGTGTGAATCAAATCACCCCTGCATTCTATCCCTAGCAAGCATTCATAATTTTTACCTACTCCTCACGTTTGGTTTTTATAGGAAAAACACCATAACTAAATGCGCCACAAGGCATCCCTATTGCACTAGATCCAAATCTAAAACGTTAGGTGACCAAGAGGAGACACAGGAACAGATGAAAGCCGACATGTCGACTTTGAAAGAGCAAATGGCTTCTATAATGGAGGTGTCGGAACCTACCCTTCGGCGGGAGGGCGATGCGTGACTCGCGGGATGCGTGTTCCACGAAAGGAATACGCGCGGAGTCGCCACCAACGTTTATTTGGGGAAAACATCGGAAAAACCAGAAAAGACGTGATCTACGAACTTTAAATGAAAAGGTTCGGGAGTTGTATTTATGCACGGGGAAGGTATTAGCACCCCACACGTCCGTCATAAGAGACGGCAGCCTTTAATCAAATATGCAAACATGACTTTGATTTTTACGTTCCCTTTTACGTTCTTATATCTTTTATACCCTTTTTATATTTTTCCTCTTTTCGTGGCACGCCTGCGGCCTGTGGAGCATCACCCTGAGCCTGTCTCTGGGTGCAGTACTTCTCAATAAAAGCCTGGGTGATGGGTGGCCGAATCACCTTGGTAGGTGCAACGGGGACTCCGAACGACTGGCAGAGTCCTGTGATCAGTGTGGGAAAACCCAGGGCCCTGTTGGACTTATCTGGGTCCAAAGGGTGCCTAGTCGGCGCCATACTTGCAAATAGATAGATGGCATCAGCGATCAACTGAGCCACATGAACACTCATCCGTGTCAGGATGGCGTACACCAGCTGACACTTCGGCAGAGGGAGGTCGGAATTATGATTGCTGGGCAGGATGTTGCTGAGCAGCAACGTCATCCATATCTAGGTCAGGGTGGTCATGTTGGTGCGCATGATTCGCACTCGCCTCCCTGCAGCAGTTCGGGCAAAATCCTGCCCCGGTATACACAGCAACTGGGCGATGGCCTCCTCATCAAAACCGTCGGACCGGTTCCTCCTCTGGCCATACTCGCACTCCTGGCCCTCTTCCAGCACTAAAGGATATCCCAGGAACTGGCTGATAGCATCCGCATCGAACGGGATCCACTGACCCCTCACCCAGGATCTCATATCTCGCACGCCCTCCTCCGTAGGCCAAGCATTGGCATAAAATTCGAGGACTATGTCTGGGTCGAACTTGGCCATGGGGGTAACCAGTGATGCCCACCGCCGACGAACTATCTCCTCCTGGAAATCGGTATACTCATCGTCCCTGAGCTGGACGCGTCGCTCCCGGAGAAATGACCATCCCTTGATGGCCTCGAAGCGCTGCTGGTGTTCAGCGCTCCTAAAGCGGTGGCTGTCATACTTGGGAGCGGAACTGGTTCCTTCGGCCGCTTTATCCTTCCTGGATCTCTTTGAGGCAAGCTTCCTCGGGGCCATTTCCTGCGAAGGCAAACATTTGGAAAGTTAGTTTTACCAAGAAATGCTACTCTTAAAACGAAAATGGCATACAACCTCCTCCAATAAACACAAACATCAATGTAAATTTAGAGCAAACTCATGCACATACTTCCTTACGAACATTCACTCGCACAAGATATTCTTCTAACTAAAAAAATGCACCCATGCACAATCAAGGCACCTTCGTTACCTAGATCACTTATATGCACTTCCAAGGTGTATTTGCTACCTACATCACATGCATTTCCTTTGCTAAATTTACATACATGCATACTCAAGGCACTTTGGCTACCAAAAATTGCATACATGCACATTCAGGTATTTCTAATACCTATACATACACAAACTTCGTGATGAATCTTGGCTACCTACACAATAAGGTGCTACATTTCATGCTTTATTCAAGTGTTTTTGCTACCTAAAGCCGCATGCAAATTCAAGTATATTTTCTTTTGCTGACTAAAATTGCATTCAAATTAAAAGGTATCTTTGTAAGGTATTTCTTTACATAACACGCAACATATATATATTTTTGTGAGACATTTTGACTACCAAAAATTACATATACATACATCCAAGTATTTTGTTACCATACCCAAAGTGTAAATTGCCAAAGGTATTTTGCTACCTATTCTACACCTACATGTCCGTGATGAACAAAATTCCTAAACTTCTAGGTGTATGGAAACTATTATAGCGTGGCTCATAGTTGATTGCTGGCCAAAAAGGGTAGCTTCACCCAATAAGCACCCACTCTTGTGTTTTCTTGCATCAAAACAAGCTTTGGTTACTAGGCCTAGGGTATATGTGGGGTAATTATTCTAGCCCTCACGAAACTGAACACATGTTCAAAAAATAGAAAACATGCGCAAACCAAATTGTCCCATAGGTTGTTTCCCTATAAAATCATGCGCAAATGCCATTGAGGCATTTCACCGAACACTTGGTGGGCGCGCGTTTAGGAATAAATGGCGAGAGAACGGGGACAATGTGGCATGCCCCATTGCCTCAAAATGCATTATAGGCCTAGGGCCATCTCATACAAACCCTCAATTCAACCCAACCAAGCAAGAAAACAAACCAAAATTGCCCCACATATATGAGCATATTCCCACAATTTAGAGCACCAAAAGAAGATCAAAATACACCAATGGAAAGCTAGAAAGCTTAAGGATGGAATACTTGTTGGTGATGAATAAAAGCGCAAAACGGAATCGAAAAATGCGAAAAATAGTGATCCTAGGGCTGCAAACTCGTAAATCCCGTGGGTATTGCTTTTGAATGGGGGGAAAAAGTTTTTGAATGCAAAAACGTCCCCCTCCTTCTTTTTTTTTTTTATTTTGGTGCAGGGGGTTGCTCGCCCAGGCGAGCTAACCTGCACTTTTTTTTTAAAGTTGATTGATTTTAGGAGACGACTGTACACGGGAATGACTCGCGTGAGGGGACCAAAGCTTTTGATGCTCCGCCAGCCACTCCGTAAGGTACTGATCGAAACCCCCCAGGATAGATTAGGCATCGAACAAAGGTAATAATTACTATGAATCCAAAGGATACTGGGCTGCTTTACAGCAGCGCTTTCTACTTGTTCCGGGCTAGGTTAAGGACGACGACCTATTGGTAGTGACCCTAGCCTCTTTTTGTGTCCGTCCCCAAGTATCTGAAAGTAGGAAACAACGAGGTGTGGCAAATCTCGACCGCGTCGTTGTCTTACCTTGATTGGTTCCTGCTGCTTTAACTTTGTCTCCACCCCAGAAGGTAGCTCGAGATGATCCTGCCCCTGTTTTATCACAACAATATGCATGCGTATGCGTATGCATGAACGTTTTCAAACGCAGCAAATTTTAGTGAAAGTTGGTTTAGGTTCAATTTTAATTAAGCGCTTAGGGCATCCCATGAACTTAGCGGAAGGGCTCAGGTGATCACAAATTAACGCAAGGTTTAAAACCAACGTGAGGACTAAAGCCTCGAACCCACGTTCACTTCTTTAAAAGATTGTAACGAGAGATACAGTAGACGGGGAATCCTTGGGGGAAACCCAGAAAACACATAAAGATAAAGAACATGCAGTGACATCCTTAATTGCCCCAGATTCTAAGCATAATATCGCTTGACGACATCAGAGTTCACGGGTGAAGGTAGCTCTTCGCCATCCATGTTGGTAAGCACCAGGGCTCCTCCGGAAAAAGCCCTCTTCACAACAAAAGGCCCTTCATAATTTGGGGCCCATTTTCCTCGATTGTCCTTGACAGCATGGGACATTTTCTTTAGCACAAGGTCTCCCTCATGGAACTTGCGCAAGCGTACCTTCTTGTCGAATGCATTCTTCATTCTTTGTTGGTACAAGCGCCCATGACTCATGGTCGTTAAGCGCTTACCTTCAATGAGGTTGAGCTGGTCATAGCGCGTTTGATCCCACTCTGATTCCATTAATCCGGATTCCACCAAGATCCTTAATGACGGGACTTCTACCTCAAACGGTAGCACAGCCTCCATCCCATATACCAATGAGAACGGCGTTGCCCCAGTTAACGTTCGTACTGAAGTTCGGTAACCGTGTAATGCGAATGGGAGCATCTCGTGCCAATCTTTGTACGACACGATCATCTTTTGGATAATCTTTTTGATATTTTTATTGGCCGCTTCCACGGCTCCATTCATCTTTGGTCAGTAGGGCGTGGAATTGTGATGCTGGATTTTAAACTCCTCGCACATTTCCCCCATCATCTTGTTATTCAGGTTGGTTCTGTTGTCCGTGATAATCTTCCTTGGCAAACCATATCGGCAGATGATCTCTCTCTTAATGAACCTGACCACTACACCCCTCGTGACATTGGTGTAGGAGGCCGCCTCGACCCACTTGGTGAAATAATCTATCGCCACGAGGATGAAGCGATGACCATTCGAGGCCTTGGGCTCAATGGCCCCGATGACATCTATTCCCCACATGGAGAAAGGCCAAGGGGCGGACATGACATTCAGAGGATGCGGTGGAGCATTGACATTGTCTGCGAACGCTTGACATTTGTGGCATTTCCTTACATGGACACAACAATCAATTTCCATGGTAAGCCAGTAATAACCTGCCCTTAGGATTTTTTTGGCCATAGCATGCCCGTTGGCGTGCGTTCCAAACGAGCCCTCATGGACTTTCTCGATCATGTGGTTCGCCTCATTGGCATCCACACACCGCAGGAGTGTCATGTCGTGGTTTCTCTTATATAGTATGCTTCCGCTCATGAAGAAGCCGGCCGCCAATCTTCTCAATGTCCTTTTATCATTGTCGGCAATCTCTGGTGGGTATTCTTTGCTTATGACATATCGCTTGATGTCTAAATACCAAGGCTTACCGTCCCGCTCCTCTTCTACTTGGCAACAATGTGCGGGTTTGCCACGACACCAGAATTCAATGTATGGTAGATCCCCGTGCGGCGTTAGCTGGAACATAGACGCCAAAGTGGCAAGCGCATCCGCCATCTGATTTTCCTCCCGGGGAACATGATGGAAGGAGATCTCATCGAAGGTCTTAGCCATTTCCTTGATATAGGCTTTGTAGGGTATCAGCTTGGGATCTCCAGTTTCCCATTCCCCTCTCAGCTGATGGATTACCATTGCTGAGTCGCCGTACACCTTGAGTAGTTTGACATTGGAGTCAATCGCTGCCTGGACGGCCAGGGCACATGCTTCATATTCGGCCATGTTGTTGGTGTAGTCGAATCCTAGCCTGGCTATGAAAGGTACACTTTGATTGTCCAGAGAGACCAATACTGCTCCAACGCCATGGCCTAGAACATTTGACGCTCCGTCAAACCATACGATCCATTTGTCCCAATCTTCGTCCAATTTTTCCTCAAACAAGGCCATGATGTCCTCATCCGGGAATTCGGGATGCATGGGCTGATAGTCGTTAAGAGGCTGCTGAGCCAAATAATCTGCCAAGGTGCTTCCTTTTATCGCCTTTTGGGTGACGTAAACTATATCAAACTCGGATAGCAGGACTTGCCACCGGGCGATTCGTCCTGTGAGAGCTGGCTTTTCAAAGATGTACTTGACCGGGTCCATCTTGGATATCAAGCAGGTAGTATGGCTCAGCATGTACTGCCTTAGGCGATGGGATGCCCATACTAAAGCACAACACGTTCTTTCGAGCAAAGAGTAATTCATTTCACAGGCCGTGAACTTCTTACTCAGGTAGTAGACTGCGCGTTCTTTCTTTCCGGATTCATCATGCTGCCCCAGCATACATCCCATTGACTCGTCCAAGATTGTCATGTATAAAATGAGAGGTCTTCCAAGTACCGGTGGTATAAGCACAGGGGGATTCATGAGACACTTCTTGATCCTTCCGAAAGCCTCTTGGCAACCCTCATTCCAGCGGTCAGTTTGGTTTTTGCGTAAGAGTTTGAACAACGGCTCACAAATGGCGGTGAGCTGCGATATGAATCTAGAAATATAATTCAAGCGTCCCAGGAAACCTCGGACTTGCCTCTCTGTACAGGGTTCCGGCATCTCAAGGATGGCCTTCACCTTTTCGGGGTCTACCTCTATCCCTTTCTGGCTTACGATGAAACCAAGCAATTTCCCTGATTTGACCCTAAAGGTACACTTAGCAGGGTTCAACCTTAATTGATATTTCTTAAGCCTTTCGAACAACTTCCGCAGGTTGACAAGGTGTTCTTCCTCGGATTTAGATTTAGCAATTATTTCGTCCACGTAGACCTCGATCTCTTGGTGCATCATATCATGGAACAAAGCTACCATGGCCCGTTGATAAGTTGCCCCGACATTCTTGAGTCCAAAGGACATCACCTTGTAACAGAATGTCCCCCACAGGGTGACGAAGGTAGTCTTTTCCATATCCTCTGGCGCCATCTTTATCTGATTGTAACCGAAGAAACCATCCATGAAGGAAAATAAAGCGAAATTGGTCGTATTATCTACGAGGATATCGATGTGTGGTAAAGGAAAATTGTCCTTGGGACTGGCCCGATTTAGGTCTCGATAATCCACACACATTCGTACCTTCCCATCCTTCTTAGGGACCGGTACAATGTTGGCAACCCATTCTGGGTACCGAGCGGCGGCCAGAAAACCAGCGTCAAATTGCTTCTTCACTTCTTCTTTTATCTTAAAGGATGTTTCGGGCTTCATCCTTCTCAGTTTCTGCTTTATCGGGGAACACTCGGGATTTAGAGGTAATCGGTGCTGTACAATGTCAGAACTCAAACCGGGCATATCTTGGTACGACCAAGCAAAGATGTCTTGGTAATCTCTTAGCAGGGTTATTAATTCTTCACGGATAGGTGCGGTAATACCCGTGCCTATCTTTACTTCCCTTTTTCCACTGCCAGTTCCCAAGTCTACTAGTTCTATTTCTTCTTGATGAGGCCCCCTTTCTTGGCCCTCATGGGCGACTATCCTTTCTAATTCCGGGGGAAGTCCCACATCCTCGTTCTCTTCATCTTCCGTTTGATTCGTTTCTTGCTCGAAGTTGATAGGCAGGTCCCAGGTATTAGTACCTTCAAGGGACTCGTCATCGGATCTGCCGTTTTAAATATAAAGAAGTAAACATGCAAATGGATGAGAATGGGTAGAGACGTAGGAACAAATGAAGAAAGATCCTTGTATTTATAAATTAAAAGACACAAAGCCTTAACAAAAGAAAAACTCTAAAGCCTAGGCCCAACTATAGAGCTTTTAAAACCGTAAAGGTTTACATTATGCTCGTTGCGTAAATGCCGGAGCGTTCCTTCACTTGCCAATTTCCCAGCTGGAAATCAGGAGGACATGGTCGTACCAAATCCAATGTACTCGGAACATCATCTTCGTATATCGCGACCACTTGACCTTCGTCTCCCAGACCCGCGCTTATAAAGCTCCTACTTATGTGGCAGGGTGGGCTTCCTTCACCTTCTTGTCTCAACCGCGAGTTTTGACTACCGCTCTTCCTTCCCGCGATGCTTCTCTTTATATCTCCCTGAGTGGGCTTATAGCCTAACCCATACTTCCCACGATTTCCTTTGGCATTTATCAGGCTAGTTATACCGCCGTTGTCTTTGCCTAAACCCATTCCGGGTTCGTAACCGTTCCCCAACATAACTCGGGCAATCATTACTGCTGCATCAGATAGGCAAGCTTGCCCAGAGAAGGAATCCACGGAGGAAATGCTTACCACCTCGAAAGTCTGGAAAGCGGTTTCTAATGACTCCTCTGCGGCCTCCACACAAGGCATAGAGGATGGGCAGCTCACCAACATGTCTTCCTCGCCTGATACGATGACCAGATGCCCTTCCACTACGAATTTCAACTTTTGGTGGAGTGTAGAGGGAACAACTCCCACCGAGTGGATCCACGGACGCCCCAACAGACAGCTGTAGGGGGGTTAATATCCATTATTTGGAAGGTAACTTGACAGGTGTGAGGGCCTATCTGTACTGGGAGTTCGATCTCTCCCCTAACCTCTCGGCGGGTTCCGTCGAAGGCACGAACCACCATTGAACTCGACTTTAGGTGCGAAGCATTGAATGGTAATTTATCCAAAGTGCTCTTAGGCATCACGTTTAAACTGGAACCATTATCGATAAGCACCTTGGCCACGATGTGGTTCATACACTTGACTGACACGTGCAAAGCTTTAATATGCCCTCTTCCCCCGGCGGGGATTTCTTCTTCGACGAAGGCGAGATAGTTGTTGGCAGTGATATTATTGACCAACCCTCTGAAACCTTCTACCGAGATGTCTTGGGCCACGTGGGCCTCGTTCAAAACTTTTATTAGCAGAGCCCGATGAGGCTCGGAGCTCATGAGTAACTCCAACAGCGAGACCCTGGCCGAGGTTTTGTTGAGCTGCTCGATAACCTTGAATTGGCTCTGCTGAATTATACGGAGGAATTCGCTGGCTTCCTCTAGCGACACCTCCTTTTTACCATCCTTTTTCTCCGGAAGACATTTCGCCGGAATATCTTTATTCGAAGCGAGGGGTATTTCATCATCTTGTTCCTCCACCATTTTGCTTTCCCCTTGACGTTCGCGGGTTGGACTGGTAGGTCCGGAGGTGCAAACACACGAGCGCTACGGGTCACACCACTCAGTCCCGTGATATTTGTTACCTTAGCCGACAACGAGCTGACGTCGGTGGCTTCTTCTTCCTTCCCCCTTGGAGGTGTATATCTCCATGGGACTGCGTGGCTATTTTGGTATGGGAAAGGGGCAGGTTTAGCTACCAAGGGGTGTCCGGGCTTTTGCGAAGCTGTGCCCTTGGTGAAGTATATCACCAAGGGTTTGGGCTTCGCAACACTACTCCCATCAGTGGACTGCATGCATATGTGCTGCTCTTCTCTTCCTTCACTGCCGACTTCCAGTCGACCCTGATCTATCATCCGCTGTAACAATTCCTCCACTTCCAAACAGAAATCCTCCTTACGCCCACTATGGGGAATCACACCTCCTTTTTGTAGGGCCTCAAAGATAAACCTCCTAGGGGTTGCCACGTCCCTCAAAGGTTTAGACCTGCACGGCCTATCGGACTCAACGGCATTAACCGCTCTCCCTCCATGATTGGCGAGCGGGTTGGTTTTCACATTGGGCCGATCCTCTTGGAAAGTTAGCCATCCAGCATCTATCAAATGTTGGACTTTGTGTTTAAAGGCAAAGCATTTTTCAATGGAATGCCCTGGGGCACCCCCATGGTACTTGCAAGTCGCGTTAGGGTCATACCACTTTGGGAAAGGGGGTTGGAAGAACTTTCCGAGAGTTACCACGGCCAATTGGTTGGCGATGAGGGACGGCAAGAGGTCTTCATACGTCATTGGGAGTGGGGTGAATTCTTGAAATGGTCTCGGAGGGAAGTTCCTCATTGCGTTGGAATTGCCGGCCGGGCGAGTTGTGTTTGGAGTTGGAACTTGGGGAGCTTCCCTCTGGGCGGGTGCCTTAGGCTGCACGGGTGCTGAACTAGAGGCATTCCCGGTGTGAGCTGAGAAGCTCGGATGATGTTGCGCATAATGATGGGTACCATGAGGTGGCTGCGGGGGTTTGACCCATGCGGGCGTTGAAGAGACGGCATGGGCATCTCCTTCCTTCCTTTTTGCCCCCGTTGTCTCGATTCTTTTGGCATTCACACTGGTAGAGGAAACGTAATCGAACTTTCCTCTTTTCAATCCTACCTCGATTCTTTCCCCGGCGAACACTAGGTCCGCGAAGCTGGATGGCATGTAACCTACCAACTTCTCATAGTAGAACACTGGCAAGGTGTCTACCATCATAGTGATCATCTCTCTCTCGACCATGGGAGGAGCCACTTGTGCTGCCAGGTCTCTCCACCGTTGTGCGTATTCTTTAAAGGTTTTGCCCTCTCTCTTGAACATATACTGTAGCTGAGTGCGATCGGGAGCCATATCGGAATTATACTGATATTGCCTTAGGAAGGCAGTAATAAGATCCTTCCAAGTACGAATACGGGAAGCTTCCAGATTAGTGTACCAAACCACCGCGGCTCCAGCCAAGCTATCTTGAAAAAAGAGTATTAACAGCTTCTCATCCTTAGAGTGTGCGCCCATCTTGAGATGGTTCTTGGGACAAGTCGTCCCTTTATACTTGTCGAAGTCCGGTACTTTGAACTTCGGGGGGATAACAACATCGGGTATTAAGCAGAGATCCGTCATGTCTGCGAACGGATAGTCACCAAACCCTTCCACGGCCCTCAATCTCTCCTCGAGGAGATCGAGTTTCCTCCTTTCTTCAGTTGCCGGGGGTGGTCCTTCCATGGACAAAACTATTGGTTGTGTCGTGAGGTTGGGCTGAGGCAACGTGTTGGGTGCCGGCCCTTCGGGGATCGGGGGATAGAACTCGACATCCCTTCGGGCATAGTCTTGAGGGTTTTCGTGGACCTCGTCGGGCTGTTGAGGAGGCTCCCCTTCAAGGACGGGAGAAGAAATATGGCCCGCATCGTCTTGCATGAAAGGTGGTGAGTAGTTAGGCAGCAATCCATAAGGGTAAGCCGTTCGGTTGTATCCCAGATGAGGGTTGCCGTCGTGCCCCAGCGTGCTCCTTCCCCGTCCTACTGTGTTTGAGGGAGGATGGCGCGCGGTAGCCAAGAGAGTTGGGTCTGCTTCGGCAGCCAAACTAACAGCGGCGGCCACGTTTTTCTCCATGAGCTGCCTCATTCCTAACATGGCCTCAATCATGGAAGCTGTCGCAACATGCCCTTTTGCGAGCGAAGGCGAGGCTCACGGGTGCGCTTTTCAAAGGAGGAAAGATGCGCGGAGTCGCCACCAACGTTTATTTGTGGAAAACGTCGGAAAAACTGAAGGAAACTGGTCAAAATGAAAATTCTAAGTTCGGGAGTTGTATTTACGCTTGAGGAAGGTATTAGCACCTCTCACGTTTGTCTCAAAGGACAACAGCCTATTTTTTAGAATTGTGGAAATTGTGTTACCTTAACTTTATTTCTTTTTATTTTTTGAGGTCGACAAAAGCGGGGCTTTTGCTCCTACGTACCCTCCATCAAAGAGGAAATCAGACCTACGTAGTTCTTTCTTATGCGTGAATCAAGTGATTCTTTTTACTTGAAAGGTGATCATTTTAAGGCGTTGGACCTTAAAAATGATCCATTTTACTTGGTAAGAAACTGAAATGATAAACTTTCAAAACCCTATTTTTGTGGACGAGCTTGACTAGGCGAGTTGATTTTAGCCTTAGTTACAACTCACACGGCTATTTTCTAGAGGTATCATCACTCAAGATAATAATATTGTGGCGTTATGGAATACCAGCGACAACACATTATAAAGAGAGAAAGCTCTAGACGAGGTTTCACTATCATCAAGCAAGTCGGAGACCTAGCATGATGATAGATTCACCTCCACTCCTTAAATTCCCATGAACCCGGGTATAGGGCCCCTTTTTACTCAAACCCGTGGGTGCTTAGAATGCAGTGTAAAGAATGCGAAATAGATAACAGTTATTTACATTTTACACAGTTAAACAAAAGCACACACGAAGTTTCACAAATCCACAATTCCTTAAAATACGCCTATCTCACTAAAATAGTCCCCAGTGGAGTCGCCAACTGTCGCAACATGCCCTTTTGCGGGCGAGCGAAGGCGAGGCTCACGGGTGCGCTTTCCAATGGAGGAAAGATGCGCGGAGTCGCCACCAACGTTATTTGTGTAAAACGTCGGAAAAACCGAAGGAAACTGGTCAAAATGAAAATTCTAAGTTCGGGAGTTGTATTTACGCTTGAGGAAGGTATTAGCACCTCTCACGTTTGTCTCAAAGGACAACAGCCTATTTTTTAGAATTGTGGAAATTGTGTTACCTTAACTTTATTTCTTTTTATTTTTTGAGGTCGACAAAAGCGGGGCTTTTGCTCCTACGTACCCTCCATCAAAGAGGAAATCAGACCTACGTAGTTCTTTCTTATGCGTGAATCAAGTGATTCTTTTTACTTGAAAGGTGATCATTTTAAGGCGTTGGACCTTAAAAATGATCCATTTTACTTGGTAAGAAACTGAAATGATAATCTTTCAAAACCCTATTTTTGTGGACAAGTTTGACTAGGTGAGAAATCCCAAAGAGAAAACGTCCGATTGATTTTTCGCTTTATTTTACTAAAAGGCATTTTTTTGATTATTATATTATTATTTTACCTCTTTTTTGATTTACAACGTGGTTACGGCACGACCGAACGGTCGGAATTCATTTTAACCGAAATTAACGGATGATACAATTTAAACGATCGGTGGAAATTTATTTTATTTTTAGATTAAGCGAGAAATGACTTAAATAAATGGCTTAAGCACATCAAAAGGGGGTATAAAAAGTAAATGAAAACAAGAATAAAAATACATGAAACAAAATGTGGACCACCACGGGTACATAGAATGAATTGAAAAGCTTGGTTTGAGGTACTTACCCGTTGAAGACTGAAGAAAACGAAGAACAAACGATGAATCTTGAAGAACGGTCGAGAATCTTCGCGTAATTACTCACGGAAACGTTACGGAAGAGCCTCGGCTTGAATTTTCTTCACGGAACTAATTTTCCACAGCAATTTTGAGAGAGAGAGAAGTGCCTAAGAAGCTGAACCCTTTTCTTCTTCACTTCTTCCCCTATTTATAGCAAAATAGGGGAGAAGCTTGCCGCCCAGCTCGCCCAGGCGAGCAAGGTTGCTTCCTCCAGAAGCAACAGCCTTCTGGATGGCCCAAGTGGGCCTGGTTGCTATTTGCACCCCCTTTTTACTAAATGCACCCCCTTTCTATTTTTTTGGTAATTCTTTTTCCGTAACGTTACGAAACTTCACGAATTTCGTAACGATGCTTATTTTTCTTCCGCAAGGTTATGAATCCTTACGGATTATGTATTTACTTTTTTTTAGCTTTCGAAGAAGCTACGAAAACTTACGGATTGCGCAAAAATACCTCTTTTCGATTTCCGTCACAATACGGAATTTCACGGATTGCGCAAGCCTGCTTCTTTTTGATTTCTGACACGTCTCGGGACTTCATTCATTGTGCAACCAAGGACACCAAGTGTCTCGAAGCGACCAATCAAAGATTGTATATCATCAAATAATAATCCCAGGACGGAATTAGGGTATGACAGAAGCCATTTGTTCTTTCAGAGCCGACATGTCGGCTTTCATCTGTTCCTGTGTCTCCTCTTGATCACCCATCGTCCTAGATTTGAATCTGGTGCGATAGGGATGCCTTGTAGCGCGTTTAGTTATGGTGTTTTTTCCTAAAAAACCAAACGTGAGGAGTAGGTAAAGAAAAATGAATGCATCCTAGAGATAAAATGCAGCAGTGATTTGATTCACACAAGCTTTTGGAGCAGAAACATAGGACCAACTCATTTTATTTCAGAAAGTCATATCTAGTCAAGATCTGAGAGACCATACAAGTTTCCTAGCGGTTTCTAATTATATGGGCCATTAAGTCTATCATATGCTGACAATAGCCGAGAAGCCCGTGGATTTCTTCAGGGGCGGAGTAGGTGTCTGCCATTGCCTTGGCCTTGGCGGAAGTTCTTGACTCCTGTTCAAGGTAAGAGCAAACCGGTCCATCCACATGGTTGCCTCTTGGTGTAAAGAGTCGATCACCCTTCCTCTAGCCTTTTTTTCCGCGTATACTTGGGCATACTCGTCCGCGACCCTATGCTCATGGGCCGTGGCTAGACTTAGCTCTTCTTGGTACTTGGCGATGATAGCTAGCATGTTGGTCTCCATCTCGCACAAACGCTGAGACAAGTTTCTTTTGGACCTTGAATAGGCAACTAACTCCTCTTTCAAGACCATGCCATGTGCTCACGACTGGTCTCTTTCTTCCCTTCGCAGCTTGAGTTCACTGTTGCTACCCCACAAAGCTCCGTGAAATTTGTTACGACCATACTCTTCCTTGCGAGCCCTCTTGGTCTCTTGTTCAAGGGCTCTTGCGGTAGTTGCATTCTCTTCTCGTAATCCGACACTCTCTTTTCGGATGTCTGTAGCGGCTAACTTGAACTTCTCCTTGGCAAGTCTCGCCTTTCCTAACTCGTTTTTGAGAACTTGGACTTCTTCATCCTCTTCCGGCGCTTCGAAACTCTCTTCGCTGACAACCTTTAACTAGGCGAGCCAATCTAAACCTCGTGTATGAACTTTCAGACATTCATGATAACCACCAATAATGCCATTATGAATGCCCCTAAGTTCTTTATCTTTTCTTAACGGGGTTTCCCACGCTTTATGGATCCTTTGTATAGCCTTGAAATTTTGCGTGCCGAAATCTCTCACAAGGAAAGGAGACATGCTTTCTTCCATCGGTGCTCCCCTCATGGGGTACCCTAGTTGTCTTATAGCGAGCGCGGGATTGTAGTTAATACAACCCCTCGTTCCTATCAATGGAATGTTTGGGTACCCTCCACATGAGAAAAGGACTCCCTCCTTTCCTTCCTTCCATCGGGGGAACCAACTGATTGTTCTACCTCCTATCCCAGCTAAGAGCTATTCCCAATCTATTCTTCTCTTTTCAGCACACGAGCGATGGCTTCGGAGCGGACAGGGATGCCTCGTGTCTTGCTCGAACAGGTGTGAAACCAACCAAACACAGAGAGCGGGAAAGCAACAGATGATCCGTGCGCTACTCTTCTCGCACCTTCGGTCAAATGTATCAAATAAATCTGCTAAGACAGCTACCACCGGGCTCTCCTTGCTATGGTGGTATGCTAGGAAAGCGTCGATTGTGGCTAGGTCCACCAAACCATCCACGTTTGGAAAGAGGACGACCCCAAAGATTAGCAATGCTAACACATCCATAAACGGGACCCACTCTTCTTGATTTGCCATATGCCTCGCCTTGTCTTCTAGGTATTTCCGTGGTAGGCCCGCTATGCCGTTTCGAGTTTGTTTTACGCGGTCCAAACCTCTTGCTGAATCCTTGACCACAGTTGCAATTCTGCTCAAGGAGGGGAGAAACCCGGAAAAAAGATATGGTTTTCTCCCCCCGAGAGGACATCCCAGAATCTCCTCAAATTCTTCAATGGTTGGTACCAATTGGAAGTCTCCGAAAGTGAAGCATCTCAAAGGCTGGTCGTAGTATTGGGTGAGTGATGCAATGGCTTCTATGGATACCTCTGCTATGGTCAAATCTAAGATCTTTCAGTAAGTCTTGCGGAAGGCTTGCATTTGGAGAGGTCCCATCAACCGCCCCAATTCCTTAATGCTGGTAACATCTAGGCCTTTAACCTTGACTTGATAAAACCTTTTGCCAGTTTGATTTGTCCCCATGTTTAATAAAGTGAGACAAAAAGTTGTGCGAATCAAAAACTCTGATATCTCATGGGTGGAATGGATGAATGCATGGAGGAATGCATATGACACAGATGTAATTTAGGAATGCGGGAGCCCGGGGAACTGTCTCCTTCTTAGATACAACGTCTAGGGGTAGCAAAGTGCCCCAACGTATGTATTTAAGAAGGTGACACGGATCCTCCGTTGGTTTGTTTACAGAGGGGATCAAGACAGAACCCGTGTGTGATGCATATGCGAAAGACGCAACACGGGAATGTACATAGTATGGCAATACTCACTGAATATAAGCAAAAGGGTATATGACACTCATGCATGGCAGTGTGAAAAATGGCACGCAGCGTGTTTGCTCCGTGCCCCTATTTAAGGGACCTATAAGGGAGAGAGCTAACTAGGCTTTTACTGATAATCCCCAAGGTAGTCATATCTCTCTTGATGGTTTCTAGAGGTATCATCCTCTTCGAAGAACATACTGCAGCAGTAGGGACTACTAGCAACAATATGTTTTCAAAGAGAAAAACTCTAGATGAGGGTTCACTGCAATCAAGCAAGTCGGAGACCTAGCATGATGACAGATTCACCTCCTCTTCTTATGTTCCCACGAACCCGGGTATAGGGCCCCCTTTTTTTTCAACTCACCGTGTGTGCAAATAGTGTTAGTGTTTGTGTGCATCAAATGAATAAATATTTACCTCAAGCATACACTTTAAAAATGCACTAAAAACATCAATGAGTTATATATACAAGAACATAATGAAGGGAAACCCAACAAAGGAGTAAGTCATGATAAAACATTGCACAAGATTAAATGGTCTAACTCTCTAAAAATAGTTCCCTAGTGGAGTCGCCAACTGTCGGAACCTACCCTTCGGCGGGAGGGCGACGCGTGACTCGCGGGATACGTGTTCCACGAAAGGAATACGCGCGGAGTTGCCACCAACGTTTATTTGGGGAAAACATCAGAAAAACCGGAAAAGACGTGATCTACGAACTTTAAATGAAAAGGTTCGGGAGTTGTATTTACGCACGGGGAAGGTATTAGCACCCCACACGTCCGTCATAAGAGACGGCAGCCTTTAATCAAATATGCAAACATGACTTTGATTTTTACGTTCCCTTTTACGTTCTTATATCTTTTATACCCTTTTTATATTTTTCCTCTTTTCGTGGTCGACAAGGGTGTTTCCCTTTGCTTCTACGTATTCCTCAATTGTGATGAGGAAATCAGACCTACGTAGTTCTTTCGGAACAAAGTGTTTGGGTTAAGTTGTTTTTATCCTTTTTGCACGACATGTTTTTATTGAATGAAAAATCATTTAAGGCGTTGGACCATTAAATGTTTTCTCTATTTTTTTGAAGGAAGTAATAAAGTTACGTATTGATTTTAGGGTTTTTTAGAAATCCACACTTAAACCAATAGAAGTAAAAAAGGACCATTTCAAGGTGTTGGACCTTTGAAAATGGCTTTTTTGGCAATGTCAAAAGTTTGGTTTATGAATTGATTTTAGCCTTAGTTTCACTTTGGTTATTAATCGATTTGATTAAGAAAGAGAAATCCCAAAGAAAAACGTCCGATTGATTCTTTTTGATTTATTTTACTAAAAGATATTTTTGGTTATTATATTATTATTTTACCTCTTTTTGGTTTCCGACGTAGTTACGGCATGACCGAACGGTCGGATTTCATTTTAACAGAAATCAACGGATATTACGATTCAAATGATCGATGGAAATTTATTTTATTTTTTGATTAGGCGAGAAAATAACTTAAGCAAATGACTAAATCACGTCAAAAGGGGGTACGGAAAGTAAACGAAATGGAAATGAAAGCACGTAAAAACAAATGAGGACCACTAAGGGTGCATAGAATGAATTGAAGACCGAAGAACGACGAAGAACGAATGAAGAACGTCGAAGAACGGTCGAAAACCTTCGCGAAATCGCCCTTTGAAACGTTACGGAAACGTTACGGAAGCGCCTCCGCTAGGATTTTCTTCACGGAACCAATTTTTCTCACTAATTTTAAGTGATTCTGAATTGCCAGGAGGGTTGAACACTTTTCTACTTCACTTCTCCCCCTATTTATAGAAAATTGATCTTCTGGAGGGCCCAAGTGGGCCTGGTTGCTATTTGCACCCCCATTTTTACTAAATACACCCCCTTCCTGTTTTTTGGTGCTTCTTTTTTCGGAAAGTTACGGAAACTTACGAATTTCATAACGATACTTGTTTTCTTTCCGTAATGTTACAGAACCTTGCGGATTACATAATCATCCCTTTTTTGACTTACGGAACGTTACGGAACCTCACGAATTGTGCAACGATGCTTCCTTTTTTATTTCCGATATGTCACGGAACCTTACAGATTGTGCATCAATACTTTCTTTTGATTTCCGGCATGTCCCGGAACTTCACAAATTGCATAATGATGGGTGCCAAGCACCTCACAAGGACCAAACAAAAGTTGCATGCCACCAAGCAAAGGTCCCCGGACGAAATTAGGGTATGACAGGAGGCCATGCTCGGAATGAGGCAACTCATGGAGTAAAACGTGGCCACCGCTGCCACTGTTAGTTCGGCTATCAAACCAGACCCAACTCTCCTAGCTACCGCGCACCATCCTCCCCCAAATGCGGTAGGACGAGGAAGGGGCACACTAAGGCACAACAGCAACCCCCATTTGGGATACAACCGGGTGGCTTACCCTTATGGATTGCCACCTAATTACACGCTGCCAGTCATGCAAGATGATGCAGGTCATGTCTCTTCCCCCATCCTTGAAGGGGAGCCTCCTCGACAGCCCGACGAGGTCCATGAAGATCATCAAGAGTATGCCCAAGGGGATGTTGAGTTCTACCCCGCGATCCCCGTCGAGGGGCCGGCATCCAACACTTTACCTTAGCCCAACCTCACAGCATAGCCAATAATCTTGTCCACAGAAGGACCACCCCCGGCGACCGAAGAAAGAAGGAAACTAGATCTCCTCGAGGAGAGATTGAGGGCTGTTGAAGGCTTTGGTGACTATCCATGCGCGGACATGACGAATCTTTGCTTGGTACCAGATGTTGTTATCCCCACAAAATTCAAAGTGCCAGACTTCGGCAAGTATAAAGGGACAACTTGTCCCAAGAACCATCTCAAGATGTATTGTCGCAAGATGGGCGCGCACTCTAGGGATGAGAAGCTATTAATACACTTTTTCCAAGATAGCTTGGCCGGGGCCGCGGTTGTTTGGTACACTAATCTGGAAGCTTCCCGCATCCGTACTTGGAAGGACCTGATTACTGCTTTCCTAAGGCAATATCAGTATAATTCCAATATGGCTCCCAATCGCACTCAGCTACAAAATATCTTCAAAAAGGAAGGTGAGACCTTTAAAGAATACACACAGCGGTGGAGAGACCTGGCAGCACAAGTGGCCCCTCCCATGGTCGAAAGGGAGATGATCACCATGATGGTAGACACCTTGCCTGTGTTTTACTATGAGAAGTTGGTAGGCTACATGTCGTCCAGCTTCGCGGACCTAGTATTCGCCGGGGAAAGAATCGAAGTAGGGTTGAAAAGAGGGAAGTTCGATTATGTTTCCTCCACAAGTGCCAATGCTAAAAGAATCGGAGCAACTAGGGAAAAAAGGAAGGAGGGAGATGCCCACCCCGTCACTTCGGTGCCCGCATGGGTCAAACCCCCGCAGACATCTCATGGTACACATCAGTACGCGCAACATCATCCGAGCTTCTTAGCTCACGCCGGGAACTCCTCTAATTCGGCACCCGTGCAGTCTAAGGCACCCGTCTAGAGGGAGGCCCCCCAAGTTCCAACTCCAACTACGACTCGCTGAAGAAGAAATCCCTGCCGAGGGAAGAGGGCATAACAAGGCTTTGCATGTATCAGTCAAGTGTATGGACCACGTTGTAGCCAAGGTGCTCATCGATAATGGTTCCAGCTTAAACGTAATGCCCAAAAGCTCTTTGGAGAAATTACCGTTTAATGCTTCCCATCTAAAGCCAAGTTCCATGGTAGTTCGTGCCTTCAACGGCACCCGCCGAGAGGCTAGGGGAGAGATCGACCTCCCGGTACAGATAGGCCCTCACACCTGTCAGGTTACCTTTCAAATAATGGATATTAACCCCCCTTACAACTGCAAGTTGAGACGCCCGTGGATCCATTTGGTGGGATTCGTTCCCTCTATGCTCCACCAGAAATTGAAGTTTATAGTGGAAGGGCATTTGGTTATCGTATCGGGTGAGGAAGACATCTTAGTGAGTTTTCCACCCTCTATGCCATATGTGGAGGCCGCGGAGGAGTCATTAGAAACCGCTTTCCAGTGTTTCGAGGTGGTAAGCATTTCCTCCATGGATTCCTTCTCTGGGCAACCTTGCCTGTCAGATACAGCAATAATGGTGGCCCGGGTAATGTTGGGGAATGGTTACGAGCCCAGAATGGGTTTAGGCAAGGACAACGGCGGCATAACTAGCCTAATAAGCGCCAAAGGAAATCATGGGAAGTTTGGGTTAGGCTACAAACCCACACAGGCAGATATAAGGAAAAGCCTTGCGGAAAAGAAAAGCGGAAGTCAAGGCTCGCGATTAAGACAAGAAGACGAAGGAAGCCCGCCCTGCCACATAAGTAGGAGCTTTATAAGCGCGGGTCTAGGGGACAAAGGCCAAGTCGTTGCAATATGCGAAAATGATGCTCCGAGTGGGTCGGATTTGGTACGACCATGCCCTCCTGATTTCTGACTAGGAAATTGGCGAGTGGAGGAGCGCCCGGACATTTACGCGACAAGCATAATGTAAACCTTTTTATGGCTTTGAAAGCTCTACAGTTGGGCCTAGGCTTTAGAGTTTCCTTTTGTTAAGGCTTTGTGTCTTTTGTTCCTGAATCTATAATACAAAGATCTTTCTTCATCTGTTCTTGCGTCTCTACCCATTCTCATCCATTTGCATGTTTACTTCTTTATGTTTAAAATGCCAGATCCAACGACGAGTCCCTCGAAGGTACTAATACCTGGGACCCGCCCATCGACTTCGAGCAAGAAACGAATCAAACAGAAGATGAAGAGAACGAGGATGTGGGACTTCCCCCGGAGTTGGAAAGGATAGTCGCCCATGAGGACCAAGAAATGGGGCCTCATCAAGAAGAGACAGAACTAGTAGACTTGGGAACTGGCAGTGGAAAAAGGGAAGTAAAGATAGGCACGAGTATGACAGCACCCATCCGTGAAGATTTAACAGCCCTGCTAAAAGACTACCAAGACATCTTTGCTTGGTCGTACCAAGATATGCCCAATTTGAGTTCTGACATTGTACAACACCGATTACCCCTAAATCCCGAGTGTCCCCCGGTAAAATAGAAACTAAGAAGGATGAAGCCCGAGACATCCTTGATGATAAAAGAAGAGGTAAAGAAACAATTTGACACTGTGTTTTTAGCTGTCGCTCGGTACCCAGAATGGGTTGCCAACATTGTACCAATCCTTAAGAAGGATGGGAAGGTGCGAATGTGTGTGGATTATCGGGACCTAAATCGAGCGAGTCCCAAAGATAACTTTCCCTTGCCACACATCGATATCCTTGTGGATAATACGACCAATTTCGTTTTATTTTCCTTCATGGATTGGTTCTCCGGTTACTATAAGATAAAGATGGCGCCAGAGGATATGGAAAAGACTACCTTCGTCACCCTGTGGGGAACATTCTGTTACAAGGTGATGTCCTTTGGACTCAAGAATGTTGGGGCAACTTATCAACGGGCTATGGTAGCTTTGTTCCACGATATGATGCACCAACAGATCAAGGTCTATGTGGACAACATAATTGCCAAATCTAAATCCGAGGAGGAACACCTTGTCAACCTGCGGAAGTTGTTCGAAAGGCTTAGGAAGTATCAATTGAGGTTGAACCCCGCTAAGTGCACTTTTGGGGTCAAATCAGGGAAATTGCTAGGTTTCATCGTAAGCCAGAAAGGGATAGAGGTAGACCCCGAAAAAGTGAAGGCCATCCTTGAGATGCCGGAACCCTGTACCGAGAGGCAAGTCTGAGGTTTCCTGGGACGTTTGAATTATATTGCCAGATTCATATCATAGCTCACTGCTATTTGTGAGTCGTTGCTCAAACTCTTACGCAAAAACCAAACCGACCGTTGGAATGAGGATTGTCAAGAGGCATTTGGGAGGATCAAAAAGTGTCTCATGAATCCTCATGTGCTTATGCCAGCGGTACCCGGCAGGCCTCTCCTCTTGTATATGACGATTTTGGACGAGTCGATGGGATGTATGCTAGGGCAACATGACGACTCCGGAAAGAAAGAGCACATTGTCTACTACTTGAGTAAGAAGTTCACGGCCTGTGAAATGAATTACTCCCTGCTCGAAAGAATGTGTTGTGCTTTAGTCTGGGCGTCCCATCGCCTAAGACAATACTTGTTGAGCCATACCACCTAGTTGATATCCAAGATAGACCTGGTTAAGTACATCTTTGAAAAGCCAGCTCTTACGGGACGGATCGCCCGGTGGAAAGTCTTGCTATCCGAGTTTGATATAGTTTACGTCACCCAAAAGGCGATAAAAGGAAGCGCCTTAGCAGATTATTTGGCTCAACAGCGTCTCAACGACTATCAGCCCATGCATCCCAAATTCCCGGATGAGGACATCATGGCCTTGTTTGAGGAAAAACTAGACGAGGATCGGGACAAATGGACCGTGTGGTTTGATGGAGCGTCAAACGTTCTACGCCATGGCATTGGAGCAGTATTGGTCTCTCCAGACAATCAATGTATACCTTTCACAGCCAGGCTGGGGTTCGACTGCACCAACAATATGGCTGAGTATGAAGCATGTGCCCTGGCCGTCCAGGCAGTGATTGACTCCAATGTCAAGCTACTCAAGGTGTACGGGGACTCAACGTTGGTGATCCATCAACTGAGAAGGGAATGGGAAACTAGAGACCCCAAGCTGATACCCTACAAAGCCTATATCAAGGAGATGGCTAATTCCTTTGATGAGATCTCCTTCCATCATGTTCCCCGGGAGGAAAATCAAATGGCTGATGCGCTTGCCACTTTGGCGTCCATGTTCCAGCTAACGTCGCACGGGGATCTACCATACATTGAGTTCTGGTGTCGTGGCAAACCCGCACATTGTTGCTAGGTGGAAGAGGAACGGGATGGTAAGCCTTGGTATTTCGATATCAAGCGATATGTCGAAAGCAAAGAGTACCCACCGGAGACTTCCGACAATGATAAAAGGACATTGAGGAGATTGGCGGCCGGTTTCTTCATGAGCGGGAGCATACTATATAAAAGAAACCACGACATGACTCTCTTGCGATGCGTGGATGCCAAAAAGGCGAACCACATGATCGAGGAAGTCCACGAGGGCTCGTTTGGAATGCACGCCAATGGGCATGCTATGGCCAGGAAGATCCTAAGGGCAGGTTATTACTGGCTCACTATGGAACGTGATTGCTGCATCCATGTAAGGAAATGCCTCAAGTGTCAAGCATTCGCGGACAATGTCAATGCTCCACCACATCCTCTGAATGTCATGTCTGCCCCTTGGCCTTTTTCCATGTGGGGAATAGATGTCATCGGGGCCATCGAGCCCAAGGCTTCGAACGATCACCGCTTCATTCTCGTGGCGATAGATTATTTCACCAAGTGGTTCGAGGTGGCTTCCTACACCAATGTCACGAGGAGTGTAGTGGTCAGATTCATAAAGAGGGAGCTGATTTGTCAGTACGGACTCCCTAGGAAGATCATTACTAACAATGGCACCAACCTGAATAACAAGATGATGCAGGAAATGTGTGCGGATTTCAAAATCCAGCATCACAACTCCACGCCCTACCGGCCAAAGATGAACGGAGCCGTGGAAGCAGCCAACAAGAATATTAAGAAAATTATTCAAAAGATGACAGTATCATACAAATATTGGCATGAGATGTTGCCTTTTTCCTTGCATGGATACCGAACTTCAGTACGAACTTCTACTGGGGCAACGCCGAATTCCTCGGTGTATGGAATGGAAGCGTTACTCCCATTTGAAGTGGAGATCCCTTCCCAGAGGATACGAGCAGAATCGGGCTTAGAAGAATCAGAGTGGGCTCAAACACGCTATGACCAACTCAACCTTATTGAAGGTAAGCGCTTGACGACCATGAGTCATGGGCGCCTGTATCAACAAAGAATGAAGAATGCGTTCGACAAGAAGGTGCGCTTGCGCAAGTTCCATGAGGGAGACCTTGTGCTAAAAAAGATGTCCCACGCTGTTAATGATAATCGAGGGAAGTGGGCCCCAAACTACGAAGGGCCTTTCGTTGTGAAAAAGGATTTTTCGGGAGGAGCCCTGGTGCTTACCAACATGGATGGCCAGGAGCTACCTTTACCTGTGAACTCTGATGTTGTCAAGCGATACTATGCTTAGAATCTGGGGCAATTAAGGATGTCGCAGCATGTTCTTTTATTTTTGCGTGTCTTCTTGGTTTCTCCCAGGGATTCCTGTCTACTGTATATCTCTCATCACAGTCTTTTAAAAGAAGAGAAAATGGGTTTGAGGCTTCAGTCCTCACTTTGGTTTTAAACCATGTCTTAGTTTGTAATAACCTGAGCCTTTTCGCTCAGTTCATAGGGTGCCCCAAGCGCTTAATCAAAACTGAACCTAACCAGCTTTCACTAATAAGATTATTGCATTTGCAAACATTCATGCATACGCATACGCATGCATATTTTTGTGATAACAGGGGCAGAATCGTCTTAGGCCACAGTCAGAGGTCGAGACAAAGTTAAAGGCAGAAACCAATCAAGGTAAGACAATGACGCAGTCATGATTTGCCACGCACTGTTGTTTCCTACTTTCAGGTACTTAGGGACGGACGCAAATAGAGGCTAGGGTCACGACCGACAGATCGTCATCCCTTCCCATCTCGGGACAAGCGGAAAACGCCGCTGCAAGGCAGCCTAGTATCTTTTAAATTCACAGTAATTATTACTGTTGTTTGTTTAAAATAAATAATGGATGCCTAATCTACCTTGAGTGGGTTCCAGTAAGCAAACGGCGACCCATAGAGGACCATGCTCATGTCTTTCCTAAAAAAAAAAAGTACAGGTTAGCTCGCCTGGGCGAGCAACCCCTGTACGAAAATGTTTAAACGAGGGGGAGGGGAATGTTTTCTGCACTCAAAAACTCCCCCCCCCCTCCCCCATTCAAAAAAGAAAGCTCACGAGAATTAAGGGTTTTTGCCCCTAGGCCACCATTTTTGCGCTTTTGCTTCCATTCTTAGTGTTGTTACTTACTCCATCAAGTAAGTATCCCATTCTTGAGCTTTCTAGCTTTCTATTGATGTATCTTGGTCTTCTTTTGGTGCTCTAAATTGTGTGAATATGCCCAAATCTATGGAGTAATTTTGGCTTTGTTTCATGCTTGGTTGGTTTGAATTGAGGGGTTGTAGGGGATGGCCTTAGGCCTAGGGTGCATCCTGAAGCAATGGGGCTTGCCACATTGCCCCCACTCTCTTGCTATTCATGCCTAAACATGCGCCCACCAAGTGCTCGATGAAATGCCTCAATGACATATGAGCATGGTTTTGTAAGCTTGGGATTGTGGGACTGTTTTATATATATAGGGATAGCATGAAGGATTTAAAATGAGTGCCCGAATGCAATTCTAGGCCTAGGAACCCAAGCTTTTAATTTCAATGCAAGGAAGCATGACTTATGCGTAGGAATCTAAATTTTGGTTTTGAATGTAAAAGGCATGAATATTAGGACATGTTTGAGAGGTTTTTATTAGAATTTAAATTTGGTTGCCCCATGCGGAATACCTTGCAAAGTGTGTAGATATATGGCATAAAAATACCTTGCAAAGTGCGAATGAATAGCAAATAATGCATTTCAAAAAATCTGTATGTGTAGGATTGGTAGCGTAAAAATGCCTTTCAAAATATGTATATTTGTGGATAGGTAGCGTAAAAATTCCTTTCAAAATATGTATATTTGTGGATAGGTAGCATAAAAGTGCCTTTCAAAATATGTATATTTGTGGATAGGTAGCTTAAGGAGCCTTTCAAAAAATGTACCCATGTCAGAAATGGCACGAGGATGTTTCCCAAATGAATATATGATGCGGAATTGCCCCTCAAGTGTATATAGATGGCATGAAAGTTCCTTTTCAAATGAAATGGCTCCGAGAAAGCTTTCCGCAAAGAGATCTAGGAAGGACGCCGCGACTGAAGGGACTAGTGCCGCTCCCGAGTTCGACAGCCATCGTTTCAGGAGCGCTGAGCACCAGCAGCGTTTCGAGGCCATAAAGGGATGGTCATTCCACCGAGAGAGACGCGTCCAACTCAGGGACGATGAGTACACAGACTTCCAGGAAGAGATAGCTCGCCGGCGTTGGACGTCGTTGGTCACTCCCATGGCCAAGTTTGACCCAGATGTAGTCCTAGAGTTTTATGCCAATGCTTGGCCCACGGAGGAGGGCGTGCGGGACATACGATCATGGGAAAGGGGCCAGTGGATTCCTTTTGATGCAGATGCCCTCGGCCAGTTCCTGGGAGACCCGCTAGTGTTAGAGGAGGGCCAGGAGTGCGAGTATAGTCAGAGAAGGAACTGAGCCAATGGATTTGACGAGGAGGCCATTGCCCAGTTGTTATGCATACCGGGTCAGGATTTTTCCCGGACTGCTGCCGGGAGACGGGTGCGGATCATGCGCACCAGCATGACGTTGCTGGTGTATGCCATCCTGACACGGATGGCTCAGTTGATCGCTGACGCCATTTATTTATTTGCAAGTATGCCACCTACCAGGCACCCTCTAGACCCATATAAGTCTAACAGGGCCCTAGGGTTTCCAGCATTGATCACGGGTCTCTGCCAGTCGTTCGGGGTTCCCGTCACACCTAGCAAGGTGATTCGACCGCCGATCACCCGGGCCTTCATTGAGAAGTATTGCACGCCTAGACAGGCGCAGGGTGAGGCACCGCAGGCCACTGACACGCCGCCGCCACCTCAGCAGGCTGATCCAGCTGGGTCATTCGGCATGGAGTAGTATTTACAGCACTTGGTTCGCCAGCAGGCGGCCAACCACAGGGGGCAGGTGCAGACCCACGAGTGTCTCTACCAGCTCAGCCTCAGTCTGCAGAGTCAGGGTTTCGCTCCTTTTGCGTGCCCTACTCCAAATCAGTTTAGGGCAGAGGCTGCATGGCCCGGAGATTGGCCTGAGGCCCAGGCAGGGGAGGCGCCTGCAAAGGCTCCCGGCGATCCAGAGGACACCTGCATGGATGAGGAGATGACAGATTTACTCGACTTCTTGGGAGGAAGCGGAGCCACATGACCGAGGTCACCGCATTTTTTGACATATCTGTTTTTTTATTAGTTTTCTATTAACGTTTTCTGTTATTGCCCATATTGCTGTTGACATTACTATTTTCTATTTTGTTCATATGGTTACTAACATTACTATCATTATTGTTCGTTTCTGTTAGAAATTTTCGGCGTTATGGATTTCAGTTATTTCGTCACCATATTGCAACTTACCATCTTCGTGCATTTCTCATTCACCTTGTGGTTAGACGTAAGTAGGTAGTGTGCACCCTCGTCCGCACAATCTTTTCAGAGAGGAAAAGGAAAAGAGAGCAAGTAAAGAAAGAAAAAGAAAGAAAGAAAGAAAAGAAAATAATAATAATAAAAAGTGTCTAGCTAAAAATAACATGCTCGTGAAAAGAGATAATTTCCAACTTTTATTGGAAAGAAAAAATTTGCTAATCATAGCTAGTTTTTGAAAAAATGTGTGTGTACACATTTGAAGGGTAAATGCTGTGAAAGTTTTTTCCGAACACCCAAGATAGATTCAGATGAATGTATGAATTGATAAAAGAACATGTTTTGGAAACACTGGGTTGACTTAAATAGAGGAAATGAATCCTGAGCCCTAGCATCACATGACCATAAAAGTTTGACACTTGAGTGTCCGCATAGGTGCATGCATGACTAGTTTTGCATAAAATTTCCAAATCATCATTGTTGCATTTGTGTCATGGAAATAATGTGGGACGTCCCCTTTTATCCTTGAACCAAACCAAACCCTGACATATATCATGTCCAGCCGTGCTACAAGCCTTGAGCCAAAATCCCAACTTACCATAAACCTTGACCCAGGGTGAGAATGTCAATCCTTGCCCTCAGAAGAAAACAAGAAGAGAAAATTCCCAATCGAAGAGTGGGAGAAAGCAAAAAAAAGAAAGGAAGAAAATTCCCGATCAAAGATCACAAGAAAATAGAAGAAATATACAGAAAGGTCTTTGGACCAGACGACATCTGAACAAATACAGAGTTATCACCCAAGTAAATATGAAAAGAAAGGAAACCATGACCTAAAGTGGTCCTCTCCCTTTGATTACCAACCAAAATCTTGTGCGTCGGTGACTTGTTCGCCTCGTGCTAAACAAAAAAAGAAAAGAAAAAGGCCAAAAACACTCAAAGCAAAATTTCCCACCATGAAAAACCCCATTCCCAAGAAAAAGTCTTACTGATCCATGATGACGCATGTAATCTTTGATTTGATAGGAAATGATTTGCAAAATCAAGTCATGACATACCTATGGTTCGGAAATAGGATGAAACACTTACCTGTGTGAGATTGATACACTTTGAGTGATTTTCTTTTATTTTTGTTGAACCCAGTGTTTCCTCTAAATGGTCATTTAGAAATGAAATGCTAACATCCAAAATCTCATTTGTGGTTATGAGAAGATTTCATCAGCATACTCCCCTTCCCCGGTAGACACATTGTTTTTCATCCGAAAAGCATATGTTGCTCTGATTAGTTGGAAGTTTTCTCTCTTTTCTAAAGCATGTTCGCATTTTAGTGAAGAAAACATCGAGACTATTTTTAGTCTCACAAGTTATCCAGAACTACGTAGGTCTGAGTTTCTCATTGAGAATACGTAGGAGTAAAAGCCTCGCTTTTGTTGGCCGCCCCCACAATTTCTATCATACTGACACTGGAGTCACGTGACATGCAGAGATACCCGAGTGGTTATCCGTTTAAACTTTCTTTTTCTATCTCTAAGACTCAAAGCATGATAGCACGCAGAGACTAGCGTCGTCTTCTGCACCCTTTGTCAATCGCGGCCAACAAGCCCGTTGACATGCGGAGATTTACGTAATCTTCTGCGCAGACAATTTCTGTCATACTGACACTGGAGTCACTAGACATGCGGAGATACCCGAGTGGTTATCCGTTTAAAATTTCTTTTGCTATCTCTAAGACTCAAAGCATGATAGCACGCAGAGACTAACATCGTCTTTTGCACCCTTTGTCAATCGTGGCCAACAAGCCCGTTGACACGCGGAGATTTACGTCATCTTCCGCGCAGGCAATTTCTGTCATACTGACACTGGAGTCACGTGACATGCAGAGATACTCAAGTGGTTATCCTTTTAAACTTTCTTTTGCTATCTCTAAGACTCAAAGCATGATAGCACGCGGAGACTAACGTCGTCTTCTACACCCTTTGTCAATCGCAGCCAACGAGCCCGTTGACACACGGAGATTTACGTCATCTTCCGCGCAGACAATTTCTGTCATACTGACACTAGAGTGACGTGACATGCGGAGATACCTGAGTGGTTATCCATTTAAAACTTTCCTTTGCTATCTATAAGACTGAAAGCATGATAGCAAGTTGGGTGTTAAACGCGCATAGACGAATTCTGTGCCCTTTATCATTCAGGAACAACAACCTGAGTGGGTAAACGCGCAGAGACAGATTTTGCACCCTTTATCATTCAGGAACAACAACCTAAGTGGGTAAACGCGCAGAGACAGATTCTGCGCCCTTTATCATTCAGGAACAACAACCTGAGTGGGTAAACGCGCAGAGACAGATTCTGCGCCCTTTATCATTCAGGAACAACAAGCTAAGTGAGTAAACGCGCAGAGATAGATTTTGCGCCCTTTATCATTTAGGAACAACAAGTTGAGTGGGTAAAGGCGCAGAGACAGATTCTGCGCCCTTTATCATTCAGGAGCAGCGAGGTGGGTGATAAACGCGCTGAGACAGATTCTGTGCCTTTTGTCATTCAGATTTCGCAAGTTGGGTGATAAACGCGCAGAGACAAATTTTGCGCCCTTTGTCATTCAAAAATAGCAAGTTGAGAGGTAGGCAGGGACAAATTATGGTCATTCCGAACACCTTTTCGCCATCCAGAGGCCATCGTGTCCGGTGGCACACAGGGACAAATTATGGTCATTCTGTGTCTCGCCGCCCAGGCTCGATCGTGTCCAAGAAAATGCAGAGACAAATTATGGTCATTCTGCGTCCTGTATCAACCGAGAGGAACAAATTCGACAATATCAGGATTATGTGTCGGTACTGATCATTTTCAAATTTTTGCAGGTTCCGCTGGCAGGGAGGTTCACTGGCCGAATTGTGTTTCGCTCGAACAAAATTAGTGTCTTATCTTTACTTCGCTTTTATCTCCAATAAAAGACAAGTAAAGAGGGGCAACTGTCATACCCTAATTTCGTCCGGGGACCATCCGTTGTTGGGATGCGACCCTCGTTTGACCACTTCGAGGTACTTGGCACCCATCGTTAGGCAATTCGTGAAGTTCCGTGACATGCCGGAAGTCAAAAGAAAGCATTGTAGTACAATCCGTGAAGTTTCGTGACATGCTGGAAATTAAAAGGAAGTGTTAGTGCGCAATCCGTAAAGTTCCGTAACATTCCGGAAGGCAAAAAAGGGATGATTACGTAATCCATAAGGTTTCGTAACATTACGGAAAGAAAACAAGCATCGTTACGAAATTCGTAAAGTTTCGTAACGTTACGAAAAAAATCACCAAAAAAGAGCAAGGGGTGTATTTAGTAAAAATGGGGGTGCAAATAGCAACCAGGGCCACTTGGGCCTTCCTGAGTATTCCTCCAGAAGGCGGTTGCTTCTGGAGGAAGCAACCTAGCTCGCCTGGGCGAGTAGGGTGGCAAGCTTCTCCCCTATTTTCCTATAAATAGGGGGAGAAGTGAAGGGAAAAAATGTTCCGCCCTCCTGGTAATTTGAGATCACTTCAAATTAGTGAAAAAAATTGTTCCCGTGAAGAAAATCCAAGCCGAGGTGCTTCCGTAACGTTTCTGTGGGTGATTTCGCGAAGATTTTCAACCGTTCTTTGACGTTCTTCATTCGTTCTTCGTCGTTCTTCAGTCTTCAACCGGTAAGTTCCCGAAATCGAACTTTTCAATTCATTCTATGTACCCTTAGTGGTCCTCATTTGTTTTCACGTGCTTTTATTTTCATTTCATTTACTTTCCGTACCCCCTTTTGACGTGCTTTAGTCATTTACTTAAGTCATTTTCTCGCCTAATAAAAAAATTAAATAAATTTCCACCGATCATTTGAATTGTAACATCCGTTAATTTCTGTTAAAATGAAATCCGACCGTTCGGTCATGTCGTAACCACGTTTGAAACCAAAAAGAGGTAAAATAATAATATAATAATCAAAAATATCTTTTAGTAAAATAAAACAAAAAAATCAATCGGACGTTTTTTCTTTGGGATTTCTCTTTCTTAATCGAATCGACTAATAACCAAAGTGAAACTAAGGATAAAATCAATTCATAAACCAAACTTTTTGTCATCGCCTAAAAAAGCCATTTTCAAAGGTCCAACGCCTTGAAATGGTCTTTTCCGCTTTTATTGGTTAAATGTAGATTTCTAAAAAGCCTAAAAATCAATATGTAACTTTATAATCTCTTTCAAAAATAAAGAAATCATTCATGGTCCAACGCCTTAATGTTTTCTCACTTTTCAAAAGAATCGAAAGATGGTCTAATGGTCCAACGCCTTAAAATGACCTTTCATTCAAGGAAAATATATCTTACAAAAAAGGATAAAAACAATTTAACCAACGTTTAGTTCTAAAAGAACTGCGTAGGTCTGATTTTCTCATCACAATTGAGGAATACGTAGGAGCAAAGGGAAACGCCCTTGTCGACCACAAAAAGATAAAAATATAAAAAAGCATAAAAAAGACATAAAAACATAAAAAGGTAAGATAACATAAATTGAAGTCATATTTGCACATTTGATTAAAGGTTGCCATCTCTTGTGACGGACGCGTGGGGTGCTAATACCTTCCCCGTGCGTAAAGACAACTCCCGAACCTTTCACTTAAAGTTCGTAGATCACGTCTTTTCCGGTTTTTCCTACATTTTCCTCAAATAAAACGTTGGTGGCAACTCCGCGTGTATTCCTTTCTTGGAACACGCACCCGCGAGTCACGTGTCGCCCTCCCGCCGAAGTGTAGGTTGCGACACTCATACTTTGCACACATCCAAGTAAGTTCATTGACTACCTTTTTCATTTTATTTCATGCTTCAAACCTTAGGATAGTTGATTTATGGTTTTCGTGATTAGTATTGTTGTTAGATTAAGTTACTTAGTTTTAGGGTTAGGTATTTTAGGACTTTAGGTAGTTTAGAAGCCCATTAGGGGCAATGTGGCTGAAAGGGGTGAAAACCCCTGTGTGTATTTCTGGGAATTGAGATGAGCGTGCTAAGTGCGCCTGCTGTGCTTAGCCTATTCATCGCAACTGTTAAATTTTTTATGATTTCTGATGATTGCGCTAAGTGGACCATGTCGCGCTAAGGGCGTTCATCGTGGCTGTTGAACCAAAACGATGCAGACGCTAAGTGCGCCTGTGCACTAAGCGTCAATAGTATACTAAGATAGTCAGAGTAGTTCAGGCGCTAAGCCCAGCTTACTAAGCTACATGCCACTTTGGTTCTATTTCTTTACCTTTGGAATAAGGCTAAGCGCACCTTTTTGCGCTAAGCCTAATTTGCAGACAAAAAGATTTTATGAGTCTTTAGGCTAAGCGCAAGTTTGTTGCGCTTAGCCCATGAGTAATTTTATGATGGGGCTAAGCGCCAGATTGCTGCGCTAAGCGCCCAGCTTTATTTTCAGTTTTAATTTTTCTGTTTTCTTGAGAATAAACATGTGCTAATCTCTTGTGTTTTGTCTTATATTTTGCAGATGGCTCCTAGGAAAAGAAAGGCACCTTCTACACCCTCTCAAGTGCGATATGATAGATCAAGATTCACATCCCAGGAAGTTGGGGAGAGATACATAGACATTATTGTGCCTAGGAAATTGCTACCTGAGAGAAATGTGGTGGTCTACACCATAAAATTTGATGAATTCCTAGATGAGCTGGATAGAAGACACTGGAGGGAAGACCTTACTGACTATCTGGACGGCAACATTGATGTTGCCATTGTAAAAGAATTCTATGCAAACCTCTATGACCCCGAGGACAAATCACCTAAGCAGGTGGGGTTGTGATGGAAGCTTGCTTGTGGGGCTTCTATGGAGGTTGGATCTTTGAGCTTCAATGAGGTCCTTTAATGGTGATTTTCCACCATGGAGATGCAGCGGAAGACAAAGGAAAGGAGGTGAGAGGAGGCGCCATCCATTAAGGAATAAGCCATGGAAGAAGGAGCTTCACCACCAAGATGAGCCTTGGATAAGAAGCTTGGAGAGGATGCTTCAATGGAGGAAAAGAAAGAGGGAGAGAAAGAGGGAGGGGGAGCACGAAATTGAAGGAAGAAAAAGGGAGAGAAGTTGAACATTGAGTTGTGTCTCACAAGACTCTCATTCATCAAAGTTACAACAAGTGTTACACATGCTTCTATTTATAGACTAGGTAGCTTCCTTAAGAAGCTTTCTTGAGAAAACTTCCTTGAGAAGCTTCTTTGAGAAAACTTCCTTGAGAAGCTAGAGCTTAGCTACACACACCCCTCTCATAACTAAGCTCACCTCCTTGAGAAGCTTCCTTAAGAAGATTCCTAAAGAAGCTAGAGCTTAGCTACACATACCTCTCTAATAGCTAAGCTCACCTCCTTGAGATGAGAATCTAGAACTTAGCTACACACCCCCAATAATAGCTAAGCTCACCCCCATGACAAAAAACATGAAAATACAAAAAAAAAAGTCCTTACTACAAAGACTACTCAAAATGCCCCGAAATACAAGGCTAAAACCCTATACTACTAGAATGGCCAAAATACAAGGCCCAACCGAAGGAAAAACCTATTCTAATATTTACAAAGATAAGCGGGCTCATACTTAGCCCATGGGCTCGAAATCTACCCTAAGGCTCATGAGAACCCTAGGGCCTTCCCTTGGATCTCTAGCCCAATCTACTTGGAGTCTTCTACCCAATGCCCTTGCGGGAAGGAATGCATTAACCGTATCCTGGTGAGAGTGTGATCATAAAATTTTGAGAGAAACGACTATCATTTAGTATTGATTTTTGCATGAATCTCTAAAGTATGGACTGGATGCATGAATTTGAGGATGATGAAGGCCATGTTTGATTATGAATAGCCACTTAGCCAAAAAGCTGACCATATGTTTGAATGAATTATCCCTTGCACCCAGTTTGAGCTGAATGAATTTATTGATTGATTGAACCTGGAGCCTATTCAATTGTATCTTCTGCTACCTTATTTTAGGTTGTAGGAGAGCATTATCTACATGAAGCGCTGTTCAAAGCAAATTTGTCCCAAATTTGGGGGAGGCACAAGGTAAGAATGGAAATGGTCAAAGTAAACAGCATACACACTATTTATGTACTTACACATAATATCTCTGTATATATGGTGTTAAAAAAACTATAAGTACAAAAGAAATTAATAAGTGTGTATGCTGCAAAATAATGGAAACTAAGTGCCTAAATAAAGGGCGAGTATGGGGTAGGAATGAATGAAAAAGTGAAGGTTATTCTATGGATGAATGCTCTCCTAGAACCTAAGCTTTTGAATCCTATAAAAACCATGAATTGTTGGCAGCCTAACCCCATTACAAGCCTAGAAAGTCCTTCGGATTCATTTTGTGTGTTCATTGTTGTATGATATGAGATGAAATGCAAAGGTTGGAACTTGGTTGGTTGTTTATGATGGAATAAGCCTAAATACTTGAGCTTGAGTGAAACAATGATTGTGAGGTTTTGGTTGATGATCCTTCCTTGATTTCTGTCATGCTTACTAGCTTATTTCAGTTGTGACTCTAATGTTTATGCTCCCATCTTTGAAAAGTTGCATGCTTGTGAGAAGTAATTGATTTAAGCAATCCATGATATTCAATTCATATGGTTGAATTCCTTTATGAATCAGACACCATTTTCTTTTGATTAACCACTGTCTTTGTCACTTGAGGACAAGTGAGTTGTTCTTTCTTTGCTTGAGGACAAACAAAACTATAAATTTGGGAGAGTTTGTTAGTTGCCTTATACGACTAACTTTTGTATAGAAATCATTTTCCAAAACTTGTATAGTTCCCCAATTTATGGTTATTTTGGAGTAATCTTGTAAATAAATCTTGTTTTATGGTTAAAGTTGTCTCCAGAACATTTCCATTGGATTTAATGATGAAATCTGTGCATTTTCAGGTGAAAAAGAGGCTAAGTCAGGAAGTGCTAACAGTGACAGTTGAACTTAGCTCATCAGTGGGCTAAGCGCGCATGCACCGCTAAGCGCAGCTTCATCGCGCTTAGTGCGAAGGAGAATCTGGCAAAGCATCATCATCAAGGTTGCGCGCTAAGCGCGAGATCAATGAGCTAAGCGTAGCAAGTGTCTTCAGCCAGACTCAGTGCAAAACTGGCGCTAAGCCCAAACCCACTTACTCGTGCTAAGCGCGAGGATAGGGATTAGGGTATACACTTTTGACATTCTTTTGCTCTGACTTAGGGTATACACTTTTAGAGCCTATTTAAAGCCTGTTCTGTGTAGAATTAGGGTATACACTTTTGACATTCTTTTGCTCTGACTTATGCACACTATTCCAGAGTGCCTATTTCGGGAAAATAGCCCTAGAAGCAGCAAGAGGAACAACTTGTGCATTGAAGCCTAGGTTTTGTAAATTGAGAGAAATTAGTGAGTTGGAGAGTGAGTGTGAGATGCTAAGAAGAAGAGGAGGAATCCCCCTTCTTGTGTAAGGAACTATCATTCTCTGCTTTTAATCTCATTTATTGTTAAGGTTTCTTTGTAATGGCTGGCTAAACACCCTAGTTGGGGATTTCTAATGAACAGCTTATGTAAATACTTAATATCTAATTGATTATGTTTTCTGTGTTTAATGCTTCCTTCAATGCTTAATGTTTGTATGCTTTTGGTCTGATCATCCATTTATGTGCATAGTTAGGTGACTTTAGCATTGGGAAATGTACTGTTGCCTTAGAACATGATTGAAGCAGGACCGAAACTTAGTCTTACAAGAGGGATCTGCGGATTAAATTTTGGTTTTAATTTTGTTGTTACAATAATGCTATTTAGTCTGTTGGATTGAGTGGCCTCAGAATAATTAAGAAGGGGGGTTGAATTAATTATTCCTAAACCTTTACCAATTAAAAAATTACTCTTTTAAGGCTTTTACTTATGTTGTTAAGAGAATATGGAGTAGAATAGAAACTTAACAGAAAGTAAAAGCGGAAATTAAATGCACAACGGAAAGTAAAAGAGTAGGGAAGAAGGAAACAAACACACAAGAGTTTTTATACTGGTTCGGCAATAACCTGTGCCTACATCCAGTCCCCAAGCGGCCTGCAGTCCTTGAGATTTCTTTCAACCTTGTAAAAATCCTTTTACAAGCAAAGATCCACAAGGGATGTACCCTCCCTTGTTCTCTTTGAACCTAGTGGATGTACCCTCCACTAGAACTGATCCACAAGAGATGTACCCTTTCTTGTTCTCAGTCAAACCCAAGTAGATGTACCCTCTACTTGTACAACAAAGGATGTACCATCCAATGTGTTAAGACAAAGATCTCAGGCTGTTAAACCTTTGATACATTGTGAATGGGGATACAAAAGAATTCTCAGGCGGTTAGTCCTTTGAACACCTTTGTATAAGCGAATGAGAAGAATCAAAAGAATTTTCAGACTGTGTCATTTTGAATTCTTTGACAAGGGAGAAGGGAGACAGAAAAAGAATTCAGGCGGTTAGTCCTTGGCAAATTCTTTTTGTCAAAGGGAGAAGAGAATGAAAAGATGAATAGCACAAGTTTTCAAGGTTTAGGAAACCAGAAAACTTCAGAAAGCTTTTGGTACAAAGAAGAAGAAGAAGTTCAAAGAGATTCATGGCTTGTAAAGGATTGATTGGAAAAGTAAAAGTGTGAAAGAATGAATTGATACAAAATGCAAAACAAAGTCTTTCTTTTATAGACTCTTCATGTCTGGTCAAGAAGACCATTTAGAAGAGTTATAACTTTTAGAAAAACTTAAAACCAATTTGAAAAAGTCAAAAACCTTTTGAAGAGTTACATCTTTTGATTTATTCAGAAACAGTCACTGGTAATCGATTACCAAATTAGTGTAATCGATTACACAAAGCTTTTGTGTGAAAGGATGTGACTCTTCACATTTGAATTTGAATTTCAACGTTCAAAGGCACTGGTAATCGATTACCAAAACATTATAATTGATTACAGCTTTTTGAAAATAATTGGAACGTTGTAAATTCAATTTGAAAACTTTTTCAAAACAATTTTGCTACTGGTAATCGATTACAACAATCTGGTAATTGATTACCAGAGAGTAAAAACTCTTTGGTAAAAGGTTTTGTCAAAAACTCATGTGCTATTCAAAGTTTTGAAAAACTTTTTAATACTTATCTTGATTGAGTCTTCTCTTCATTCTTGAATCTTGATCTTGATTCTTGAGATCTTGAACCTTGAATCTTGATTCTTGTCTCTAAACTTTCTTCTTGAGTCTTGAATTCTTCTTGATTCTCATCTTGAACTCTTGAATTGTTCTTGATTCACTTGAGTTGTTCTTTGATTGATCTTTGATTCACTTGAAGTTTTCTTTGATTGATCTTTGAGCTTTTTGTCATCACCTTTGTCATCATCTTTTGTTATCAACATTGTTATCATCAAAACACCTTTGAATCACCTTTGATTCACCATGAAGCTTTGCTTCTACATAGTCTAGGCCTAGTCTTACAAGAGGGATTTGTGGACGAAGCTTAGGCTAAATTAGGCTAAACTTTTGGAAGCTGCCTGAGTTGAGTCTAGTCTTACAAGAGGGATCTGCGAACAAAACTCATTTTAAGTTAGTCTAAACTTAGCAGGGCTGTCTAAACTGGGCCTAGTCCAGCAAGAGGGATCTAAGGACAAAGCTTGGATTAATTCGATCTGACGAGGGATCGAGGTTTAGTAATTTAGGCTACAAGATAGAACACAAGAGCATGATTGATTAGAGAAATATATTTATATGCTTCAGCATGTTCGTTAGAAAGACCCAACATTTCTACCTACTACTGTCACTTTTACTTACCTTGCATTTTATAGATTTTAGCATAAAGGTTTAGTTTAAATTCTATTTGAAATTATCACTCATACATGTTCTCTCAACAATGCTTCATTTCTGAACTTAACTCAAGCTAACATTAGTTGTATGTGTTCGATACTCGGATTCATCCGTTTTAATTTTTAAATACTTGACGATATGGTGCGCTTTCCGGTAAACCCCCATTGAAATTCTCTTGAAACATAATTGAGCAAAACGTAATTGTAATGGGGAGTCTACAGTCATCTACCCTTTTGTCAAAGACTCAATGTCTTTTGACCGAGACAACTATAGTCTTCTTTCCCATCCAGAGACAATCGAGTCCGATGGCATGCGGAGATCATCATGGTCATTCGCTTTTATTGTTTTCAAGACTATTGCAGTCTCCCTGTACCATCCAGAGACAATTGAGTCTGATGGCATGCGGAGACCATCATGGTCATTCGTTTTTATTGTTTTCAAGGCTATTTAATCTCCTCTACCATCGAGAGACAATCGAGTCCGATAGCATGCAGAGACCATCATGGTCATTCGTTTTCATTGTTTTCAAGACTATTTTAGTCTCCTTTGTCATCCAGAAACATTCGAGTTCGATGGCATGCAGAGACCATCATGGTCATTCGCTTTTATTGTTTTCAAGAATATTGCAGTCTCCCTTTACCATCCAAAGACAATTGAGTCTGATGGCATGCAGAGACCATCATAGTCATTCGCTTTTATTGTTTTCAAGACTATTGCAGTCTCCCTTTGTCATCCAGAGACAATCGAGTCCGATGGCATGCGGAGACCATCATGGTCATTTTCTTTTATTGTTTTCAAGACTATTGTAGTCTCCCTTTACCATCCACAGACAATTGAGTCTGATGGCAGGTGTAGACCATCATGGTAATTCACTTTTATTGTTTTCAAGACTATTGGATTCTCCCTTTGTCATCTAGAGACAATCAAGTCCGATGGCATGCAGATACCATCATGGTCATTCACTTTTATTGTTTTCAACATTATTTCAATCCTCTTTGCCTTCCAGAGATAAACAAGTCCGTTGGCATGCAAAGACTATTAATGTCTTCTGCTCTTTATCTTTTTCAAAGGCTACCAGAGTCCTTTGTCGAGACTTCGATGTCTCCCTTACTTTAAAAGACTTCAAGGTCTTTTGTTGGTATACCTGATGCCTCTCATGTTATTTCTTTTGATAGGTTTCGTTGATCGGGCTAGTGGTCGGTCAGGTGGTGCGATCGCTCGATTGAAATTAGTCTCTTTATCTTTACTTCCCTTTTATTTCCAATAAAAGATAAGTAAAGAGGGGCAACTGTCATACCCTAATTTCATCCAGGGATGATTGTTAGTTAATATTTGGATTCTTGTCGGCCGAATTCAGCTGCTAAACACTAATCGTCACGCAATCCGAAGGGTTTTGTGACGTTTCAAAAGGAAATGTGTAAAATGTTCAAAAAAGGGGAAAATGGTCGCTTTGGGGACATTTTCCAGCCCCTGGGCCCATTAGAAAACTTAAAGGTGAAGCAAACAGCTCGCATGGGTGAGCTGTCATGCAACCTCCTCCCCTCATTTTCCTATAAATAGGAGTGAGGGGCTGAAGGTAAGCGGTTCAACATCATTTATATGAAGTTTTCACTAAAATTAGTGAGAAGAATGAGAAAGAAGAAGAAAAATCAAGGTTGAGGCGCTTCTGTAATGCTTCCTTAACATTTCCGTGATCAATTTCGTGACCGTTCTTCATCGTTCTTCGTCCATTCTTCAATCTTCGACCGGTTAGTTTTCTATTTTGAAGCTTTGAATTCATTCTATGCACCCTTAGGGGTTCATCCTTGCTTTGCATGTCTTTGTCTTCATTCTTCTACCATCGGTGATCTTTTTCTTTGTTTTAAGTGAGTTTCGACCGATTGTTTAAGCTATAATCTCACTTAATCAATGTTAAAATGAATTTCAACCGATTTTTTGTGTTTTAATCTCGTTTAATCACCGTTAAAATAAAATTCAACCGATCGTTGGTGTCATAACCTCGGTATATCATAAAAAAAATAAGTTTTCACCGGTCATTTACTTTGAAAGTTTTCATTTAATGAGTTGGAAAATAACCAAGTAAAACCAAAACTAAAATCAATTCATAATCAAGCTTTGTCCACAAGAAAATCGCTTGAATCCGTTCAAAGGTCCAACGCCTTAAACGGTCTTTTTACTTCTATCGGTTAAAATGAACCGTTTAGAAGTCTAAAATCAATACTCCACATAACTTTCTTGCTTTTCAAAGAACTACGTAGGTCTGAGTTCCTTATCACAATTGAGGATACGGAGGAGCAAGAGTCCCGTTCTTGGCGACCCCAAAAAGATAAAAACATAAAAATGGGAAAAATAAAATAAATTTGAAGTCATGATTTTGAACATTTGATTAAAGGTTGTCGTCCCTTGCAACGGACGCGTGGGGTGTTAATACCTTCCTCGTGCGTAAACAACTCCCGAACCTTTATTACTTAAAATTCATAGACCCATTTTGGTTTTTTCTAACATTTTCCTCAAATAAATGTTGGTGGCGACTACGCGCATTTTCCTTCCTTGGAAGACACACTCATGAGCCTCGCGTCGCCCTCCCACCAAAGGGTAGTTTGCGACAGGTATAACCCAGAAAAGAGATATGGCTTTCTTCCTCCTAACGGGCATCCCAAGATCTCTTCAAATTCTTCCATGGTCGGCACTAACTGAAAGTCCCCAAACGTGAAGCACCGTAGCGGCTGGTCATAATATTGAGCAAGGGATGCAATGGCTTCAACAAACACTTCTATCATAGCCGAATCCTAGATCTTTCCATATGTCTTATGGAAAGCTCGACGTTGGAGTTGATCCATCCGCTGCCCTAATTTTTGCAAACTGGCAACTTCTAGGTTTTTGATTTTGACGTGATAGAACTTTTCTTAAAAGTGGGTGCTTGATTCAATTCCATGTTTTTGCTAGAATGAAAAACTCTATTGATTAATACTTTGACACCCTATCATGGAGGATATACAATGAATGCATCAGGGAATGTGCATTTCATAAACACAAGAGCTCGGAAGATCATCTCTTTTTACTCACAACAGACGTGTGGGGTGCTAAGTCATGTTTGCACATTCGATTAAGGGCTGCCGTCCCTTGTGACGAACGTGTGGGGTGCAACCACCTTCCCCGTGCGTAAATACAACTCCTGAACCTTTCACTTAAAAGTTAGTAGATCGCGTCTTTTCCGGTTTTTCCGACGTTTTCCTCAAATAAACGTTGGTGGCGACTCCGCGCGTATTCCTTTCGTGGAACACGCATCCCGCGAGTCACGCTTCGCCCTCCCGCCGAAGGGTAGGTTGCGGCAGTTGGCGACTCCGCTGGGGACTGTTTTTAGAGAGTTAGACCATTTAATCTTGTGCAAAGTTTTGCTGTGACTTTCTCCTCTGTTGGTTCCCTTTATTTGTCTTATGTTCTTGTGTATATAAACTCTTTGTTGCTTTTAGTGCGTTTTAAAATGTATGCATGAGGTAAATATTTATTCATTTGATGCACACAAACACCAACACTATTTGCACACACTGTGAGTTGAAAAAAAGGGCCCTATACCCGGGTTCATAGGAACATAAGGAGTGGAGGTGAATCTGTGATCATGCTAGGTCTCCGACTTGCTTGATAACAGTGAACCCTCATCTAGAGTTTTTCTCTTTGAAAACATATTATTGCTAGTAGTCCCTACTGCTGCTGTATGTTCTTCGAAGGGGACAATACCTCTAGAAACCATCAAGAGAGATATGACTACCTTGGGGGTTATCACTAAAAGCCTAGTTAGCTCTCTCCCTTATAGGTCCCTTAAATAGGGGCACGGAGCAAACACGCTGCGTGCCATTTTTCACACTGCCATGCATGAGTATCATATACCCTTTTGCTTATATTTGTTTGTGAATATTGTCGTACTATGTACATCCCCGTATTGTACCTTTCGCATATGCATTATGCATAGGGGTTCTGTCTTGATCCCCTCTATAGACAAATCAATGGAAGGTCCGGGTCACCGTTTTAAATACATACGTTGGGGCACTTTGCTACCCCTAGACGTTGTGTCTAAAAAAGGAGACAATGTCCCGGGGACCCGCATTCTTAAAATACAGCTGTGTCATATGCATTCCTTCATGCATTCATCCATCCCACCCATGAGATATCGGAGTTTTGATTTGCACCAGCTTTTTGTCTCACTTTAGTAAGCATGGGGACAAATCAAACCGGCAAGAGGTTTTACCAAGTCAAGGTTAAAGGCCTAGATACCACCAGCATCAAAGAATTAGGGCGGTTGATGGAACCTCTCCAAATGCAAGCTTTCCGCAAGATTTACGGAAAGATCTTAGAGTTGACCATAGCAGAGATATCCATAGAAGCCATTGCATCACTCACCCAATACTACGACCAGCCTTTGAGATGCTTCACGTTCGGAGACTTCCAATTAGTACCAACCATTGAAGAATTTGAGGAAATTCTAGGATGTCCTCTCGGGGGAAGAAAACCATATCTTTCCTCCGGGTGTCTCCCCTCTTTGAGCAGAATTGCAACTGTGGTCAAGGATTCAGCAAGAGGTTTGGACCGCATAAAACAGACTCGGAATGGCATAGCGGGCCTACCACGGAGGTACCTAGAAGACAAGGTGAGGGGTATGGCCAATCAAGGAGATTGGGTCCCGTTTATGGATGTATTAGCTTTGCTAATTTTTGGGGTCGTCCTCTTTCCAAACGTGGATGGTTTGGTGGACCTAGCTGCAATCGACGCTTTCCTTGCATACTACCATAGCAAGGAAAGTCCGGTGGTAGTTGTCTTGGCCGATTTATTTGACACATTTAACCGAAGGTGCGAAAAAAGTAGCGCACGGGTCATCTGTTGCTTGCCCGCCCTCTATGTTTGGTTGGTTTCACACCTGTTCCAGCAAGACACAAGGCATCCATGTCCGCTCCAGAGCCATCGCTCGTGTACTGAAAAGAGAAGAATAGATTGGGACCAGCTTTTGGCTGAGATAGGTGGTAGAACAATCAATTGGTTCCCCCGATGGAAGGAAGGAAAGGAGGGAGTCATTTTCTCATGTGGAGGGTACCCAAACATTCCGATGATAGGAACGAGGGGTTGTATTAACTACAATCCCGCGCTCGCTATAAGACAACTAGGGTACCCCATGAGGGGAGCACCGACGGAAGAAAGCATGTCTCCTTTCCTTGTGAGGGATTTCGGCGCACAAAATTTCAAGGCTATACAAGCAGTCCATAAGGCATGGGAAACCCCGTTAAGGAAAGATCAAGAACTTAGGGGCATTCGTAATGGCATCATTGGTGGGTACCATGAATGGCTGAAAGTTCATATACGAGGTTTAGATTGGCTCGCCAAGTTAAAAATCGTCAGCGAAGAGAGTTTTGAAGCACCGGAAGAGGACGAAGAAGTCCAAGCTCTCAAAAGCGAGTTAGGAAAGGCGAAACTTGCCAAGGAGAAGTTCAAGTTGGCCGCTACAGACATCCAGAAGGAGTATGCCGGATTACGGGAAGAGAATGCAACCACCGCACAAGCCCTTGAACAAGAGACCAAGAGGGCTCGCAAGGAAGAGTATGGCCGGAACAAATTTCGCAGAGCTCTGTGGGGTAGCAACAATGAACTCAAGTTGCGAAGGGAAGAGAGAAACCAGTCGCAAGCACATAGCATGGTTTTGAAAGAGGAGTTAGTTGCCTGTTCAAGGTCCAAAAGAAGCTTGTCTCAGCGTTTATGCGAGACGGAGACCAACACGCTAGCTATCATCGCCAAGTACCAAGAAGAGTTAGGTCTAGCCACGGCCCACGAGCATAGGATCGCGGACGAGTATGCCCAAGTATACACGGAAAAAGAGGCTAGAGGAAGGGTGATCGACTCTTTACACCAAGAGGCAACCATGTGGATGGATCGGTTTGCTCTTACCTTGAACGGGAGTCAGGAACTTCCCCGATTGTTAGCCAAGGCCAAGGCGATGGCAGACACCTACTCCGCCCCCGAAGAAATTCATGGGCTTCTCGGCTATTGTCAGCATATGATAGACTTAATGGCCCACATAATTAGAAATCGCTAGGAAACTTGTATGGTCTCTCAGACCTTGACTAGATACCACTTTTTGAAATAAAATGAGTTGGTCCCATGTTTCTACTCCAAAACGCTTGTGCGAATAAAATCACTCCTGCATTTTATCTCTAGCATGCATTCTTTCTTTCTTTACACACTCCTCACGTTTGGTTTTTTAGGGAAAAACACCATAACTAAACGCGCCACAAGGCATCCTTATCGCACCAGATCCAAATATAGAACGATGGGTGATCAAGAGGAGACACAGGAACAGATGAAAGCCGACATGTCGGCTCTGAAAGAACAGATGGCCTCCATGATGGAGGCCATGTTAGGAATGAGGCAGCTCATGGAGAAAAACGCGGCCACCGCTGCCGCTGTCAGTTCGGCTGCCGAAGCAGACCCAACTCTCTTGGCAACTGCGCACCATCCTCCCTCAAACATAGTAGGACGGGGAAGGGACACACTGGGGCACGATGGCAGCCCTCACCTGGGATACAACCGAGCGGCTTACCCTTATGGATTGTCGCCCAACTACTCACCACCCGTCTTGCAAGACGATGCGGGCCATATTGCTTCTCCCGTCCTTGAAAGAGAGCCTCCTCAACAGCCCGAAAAGGTCCACAAAGACCCTCAAGACTATGCTCGAAGGGATGTCGAGTTCTATCCCCCGATCCCCGAAGGGCCAGCACCCAGCACGTTGCCTCAACCCAACATCGCGACACAACCAATAGTTTTGTCCACGGAAGGACCGCCCCCGGCAACTGAAGAAAGGAGGAAGCTCGATCTCCTCGAGGAAAGATTGAGAGCCGTGGAAGGATTTGGGGACTATCCGTTCGCAGACATGACGGATCTTTGCTTGGTACCCGATGTTGTTATTCCCCCGAAGTTCAAAGTGCCGGACTTCGACAAGTATAAAGGGACGACTTGTCCCAAAAACAATCTCAAGATGTACTGTCGCAAGATAGGCGCACACTCTAAGGATGAGAAGCTATTAATACACTTTTTTCAAGATAGCTTGGCCGGAGCCGCAGTAGTTTGGTACACTAATTTAGAAGCTTCCCGTATCCGTACTTGGAAGGATCTGATTACTTCCTTCTTAAGGCAATATCAGTACAATTCCGATATGGCTCCCGATCGCACTCAGCTGCAGAATATGTTCAAGAAAGAGAGCGAAACCTTTAAAGAATACGCCCAGCGGTGGTCAAACCCCCGCAGACACCTCATGGTACCCATCAGTACGCGCAACATCACCCGAGCTTCTCGGCTCATACCGAGAACACCTCTAGTTCAGCACCTGTGCAGCCTAAGGCACCCACCCAGAGGGATGCTCCCCAAGTTCCAACTCCGAACACAACTCGCCCGGCCGGTAATTCCAACGCAACAAGGAACTTCCCTCCGAGGCCATTTCAAGAATTCACCCCACTCCCAATGACATACGAAGACCTCTTGCCGTCCCTCATCGCCAACCATTTGGCCGTGGTAACTCCCGGAAAGGTCCTCCAACCCCCTTTCCCAAAGTGGTATGACCCTAATGCAACTTGCAAGTACCATGGGGGTGTCCAGGGGCATTCCATTGAAAAATGCTTGGCCCTTAAATACGAGGTCCAACATTTGATAGATGCTTGATGGCTGACTTTCCAAGAGGATCGGCCCAATGTGAGAACCAACCCGCTCGCCAATCATGGAGGGGGAGCGGTTAACGCCGTTGAGTCCGATAGGCCGCGCAGGTCTAAACCTTTAAAGGATGTGGCAACCCCTAGGAGGTTTATCTTTGAGGCCCTACAAAAGGGAGGCATGATTCCTCATAGTGGGCGTAAGGAGGATTTTTGTTTACTGCATTCCGGCGAGCTGCATGACATGGAAACATGTTTGGGAGTAGAGGAATTGTTATAGCAAATGATAGATCAAGGTCGACTCGAAGTTGGCAGTGAAGGAAGAGAAGAGCAACATATATGCATGCAGTCCGCGGATGGGAGTGGTGTTGCGAGGCCCAAACCCTTGGTGATATACTTCACCAAGGGCACAGCTTCGCAAAAGCCCGGACACCCCTTAGCAGCTAGACCTGTTCCTTTCCCATACCAAAATAGCCATGCAGTACCATGGAGATATACACCTCCGAGGGAGAAGGAAGAAGAAGCCACCGACGTCAGCTCGTTGTCGGCTAAAGTAACAAATATCACGGGACTAAGTGGTGTGACCTGTAGTGGTCGTGTGTTCGCGCCTCCGGACCTACCAGTCCAACCCACGGACGTCAAGGGAAAAGGAAAAGTGGGGGAGGAACAAGATGGCGAAGCACCCCACGCTTCGAATAAAGATATTCCGACAAAAGGCCTTCCGGAGAAAAAGGATGGTAAAAAGGAGGTGTCGCTAGAGGAAGCCAGCGAGTTCCTCCGTATAATTCAGCAGAGCGAATTCAAGGTTATCGAACAGCTCAACAAAACTCCGGCCAGAGTCTCGCTGTTGGAGTTACTCATGAGCTCCGAGCCTCATCGGGCTCTGCTAGTGAAGGTTTTGAACGAGGCCCACGTGGCCCAAGATATCTCGGTAGAAGGTTTCGGAGGGCTGGTCAATAATATCACTGCCAACAACTATCTCGCCATCGCCGAAGAAGAGATCCCCGCCGAGGGGAGAGGGTATAATAAAGCTTTGCACGTATCAATCAAGTGTATGGACCATATCGTAGCCAAAGTGCTCATCGATAATGGTTCCAGTTTAAACGTGATGCCTAAGAGCACTTTGGAGAAATTACCATTCAATGCCTCCCACTTAAAGCCAAGTTCAATGGTGGTTCATGCCTTCGACGACACCCACCAAGAGGTTAAGGGAGAGATCGATCTCCCAGTACAGATAGGCCCTCACACCTGTCAAGTTACCTTCCAAATAATGGATATTAACCCCCCCTACAGCTGTCTGTTGGGGCGTCCGTGGATCCACTCAGTGGGAGTTGTTCCCTCTACACTCCACCAAAAGTTGAAATTCGTAGTGGAAGGGCATCTGGTCATCATATCAGGCGAAGAAGACATCTTGGTGAGCTGCCCATCCTCTATGCCTTATGTGGAGGCCGCAGAGAAATCATTAGAAACCGCTTTCCAGTCTTTTGAGGTGGTAAGCATTTCCTCCGTGGACTCCTTCTCTGGGCAAGCTTGCTTGTCCGATGCAGCAGTAATGATGGCCCGAGTTATGTTGAGGAACGGTTACGAACCCGGAATGGGTTTAGGCAAAGACAACGGCGGCATGACTAACCTGATAAATGCCAAAGGGAATCGTGGGAAGTATGGGTTAGGCTTTAAGCCCACTTAGGCAGATATAAAGAGAAGCATCGCGGGAAGGAAAAGCGGTAGTCAAAGCTCGCGGTCGAGACAGGAAGGTGAAGGAAGCCCGCCCTGCCACATAAGTAGAAGCTTTATAAGCGCGGGTCTGGGGGACGAAGGTCAAGTGGTCGCGATATACGAAGATGATGTTCCGAGTACATTGGATTTGGTACGACCATGCCCTCTTGATTTCCAGCTGGGAAATTGGCGAGTGGAGGAACGCCCCGGCATTTACGAAACGAGCATAATGTAAACCTTTACGGTTTTAAAAGCTCTATAGTTGGGCCTAGGCTTTAGAGTTTTTTCTTTTGTTAAGGCTTTGTGTCTTTTGTTTTTGAATTTATAATACAAGGATCTTTCTTCATCTGTTCCTACGTCTCTACCCATTCTCATCCATTTGCATGTTTACTTCTTTATTTCTGAAACGGCAGATCCGATGACGAGTCCCCCGAAGGTACTAATACCTGGGACCCGCCTATCAACTTCGAGCAAGAAACGAATCAAACGGAAGATGAAGGGAACGAGGATGTGAGACTTACCCCAGAATTAGAAAGGATAGTCGCCCATGAGGACCAAGAAATGGGGCCTCATCAAGAAGAAACAGAACTAGTAGACTTGGGAATTGGCAGTGGAAAAAGGGAAGTAAAGATAGGCATAGGTATTACCGCACCTATCCATGGAGAATTAATAGCCCTGCTGAGAGACTACCAAGACATCTTTGCTTGGTCGTACCAAGATATGCCTGGTTTGAGTTCTGACATTGTACAACACCGATTACCTCTAAATCCCGAGTGTTCCCCGGTAAAGCAGAAACTGAGAAGGATGAAGCCCGAAACATCTTTGAAGATAAAAGAAGAAGTGAAGAAGCAATTTGACGCTGGTTTTCTGGCCGTCGCTCGGTACCCAGAATGGGTCGCCAACATTGTACCGGTCCCTAAGAAGGATGGGAAAGTACGAATGTGTGTATATTATCGGGACCTGAATCGGGCCAGTCCCAAGGACAATTTTCCTTTACCACACATCGATATCCTCGTAGATAACACGATCAATTTCGCTTTATTTTCCTTCATGGACGGTTTCTCTGGTTACAATCAGATAAAGATAGCGCCCAAGGATATGGAAAAGACTACTTTCGTCACCCTGTGGGGGACGTTCTGTTACAAGGTGATGTCCTTTGGACTCAAGAATGCCGGGGCAACTTATCAACGGGCCATGGTAGCTTTGTTCCATGATATGATGCACCAAGAGATCGAGGTCAACGTGGACGACATAATTGCCAAATCTAAATCCGAGGAAGAACACCTTGTCAACCTGCGGAGGTTGTTTGAAAGGCTTAAGAAATATCAATTAAGGTTGAACCCCGCCAAGTGTACCTTTGGGGTCAAATCAGGGAAATTGCTTGGTTTCATCGTGAGCCAGAAAGGGATAGAGGTAGACCCCGAAAAGGTGAAGGACATCCTTGAGATGCCAGAACCTCGTACTGAGAGGCAAGTCCGAGGCTTCCTGGGACGCTTGAATTATATTGCCAGATTCATATCGCAGCTCACCGCCATTTGTGAGCCGTTGTTCAAGCTCTTACGCAAAAACCAAACTGATCGCTGGAATGAGGATTGCCAAGAGGCTTTTGGAAGGATCAAGAAGTGCCTAATGAATCCTCCCGTACTTATGCCACCAGTACCTGGAAGGCCTCTCATCTTGTACATGAAAATCTTAGACGAGTCAATGGGGTGTATGCTGGGGCAACATGACGAATCCGGAAAGAAAGAGCACGCTGTTTACTACCTAAGTAAGAAGTTCACGACCTGTGAAATGAAATACTCCTTGCTCGAAAGAACGTGTTGTGCTTCAGTATGGGCATCCCATCGCCTAAGGCAGTACATGCTGAGCCATACTACCTGGTTGATATCCAAGATGGACTCGGTTAAGTACATCTTTGAAAAGCCAGCTCTCACGGGACGAATCGCCCGGTGGCAAGTCCTGCTATCCGAGTTTGATATAGTCTACGTCACCCAAAAGGCGATAAAAGGAAGTGCCTTAGCAGATTATTTGGCTCAACAGCCTCTTAACGACTATCAGCTCATGCATCCTGAATTCCCGGATGAGGATATCATGGCCTTGTTTAAGGAAAAATTGAACGAAGATCGAGACAAATGGACCGTATGGTTTGACGGAGCGTCAAACATTCTAGGCCATGGCGTTGGAGCAGTATTGGTCTCTCCGGACAATCAATGTGTACCTTTCACAGCCAGGCTAGGATTCGACTGCACCAACAACATGGCCGAATATGAAGCATGTGCCCTGGCCGTCCAGGCAGCGACTGACTCCAATGTCAAACTACTTAAGGTGTACGGCGACTCAGCGTTGGTAATCCATCAGCTGAGAGGGGAATGGGAAACTAGAGATCCCAAGCTGATACCCTACAAGGCCTATATCAAGGAATTGGCTAAGACTTTTGATGAGATCTCCTTCTATCATGTTCCCCTCGAGGAAAATCAAATGGCGGATGCGCTTGCTACTTTGGCGTCTATGTTCCAGCTAACGCCGCACGGGAATCTACCCTACATTGAATTTTGGTGTCGTGGCAAACCCGCGCATTGTTGCCAAGTAGAAGAGGAACGGGACGGAAAGCCTTGGTATTTCGACATCAAGCGATATGTCGTAAGCAAAGAATACCCGCCAGAGATTGCCGACAATGATAAGAGGACATTGAGAAGGTTGGCAGCCGGTTTCTTCATGAGTGGAAGTATACTGTATAAGAGAAATCACGACATGACACTCCTGCGGTGTGTGGATGCCAGGGAGGCAAATCACATGATCGAGGAAGTTCATTAGGGCTCGTTTGGAACGCACGCCAACGGGCATGCTATGGCCAGGAAGATCCTAAGAGCAGGTTATTACTGGCTTACCATGGAAAGTGATTGTTGTATCCATGTGAGGAAATGCCACAAATGTCAAGCGTTCGCAGATAATGTCAATGCCCCACCACATCCTCTGAATGTCATGTCCGCCCCTTGGCCTTTCTCCATGTGGGGAATAGATGTCATCGGGGCCATTGAGCCCAAGGCCTCGAATGGTCATCGCTTCATCCTTGTGGAGATAGATTATTTTACCAAGTGGGTCGAGGCGGCCTCCTATACCAATGTCACGAGGGGTGTGGTGGTCAGGTTCATTAAGAAAGAGATCATCTGACGATATGGTTTGCCAAGGAAGATTATCACGGACAATGGCACCAACTTGAATAACAAGATGATGGGGGAAATGTGCGAGGAGTTTAAAATCCAGCATCACAATTCCACACCCTACCGGCCAAAGATGAATGGAGCCGTGGAAGTGGCCAGTAAGAATATCAAAAAGATTATCCAAAAGATGACCGTGTCATACAGAGATTGGCACGAAATGCTCCCATTCGCGTTACACGGTTACCGAACTTCAGTGCGAACGTCAACTGGGGCAACGCCGTTCTCATTGGTGTATGGGATGGAGGCTGTGTTACCGTTTGAGGTAGAAGTCCCGTCATTAAGGATCTTGGCAGAATCTGGATTAAAGGAATCAGAGTGGGCCCAAACGCGCTATGACCAGCTCAACCTCATTGAGGGTAAGCGCTTAACGGCCATGAGTCATGGGCGCTTGTACCAGCAAAGAATGAAGAATGCATTCGACAAGAAGGTACGCTTGCGCAAGTTCCATGAGGGAGACCTTGTGCTAAAGAAAATGTCCCATGCCGTCAAGGACAATCGAGGAAAATGGGCCCCAAATTACGAAGGGCCTTTTGTTGTGAAAAGGCTTTTTTCGGAGGAGCCCTGATGCTTACCAACATGGATGGCGAAGAGCTACCTTCGCCTGTGAATTCTGATGTCGTCAAGCGATATTATGCTTAGAATCTGGGGCAATTAAGGATGTCACTGCATGTTCTTTATCTTTACGTGTTTTCTGGATTTCCCCCAGGGATTCCCCGTCTACTGTATCTCTCGTTACAATCTTTCAAAGAAATGAACATAGATTCGAGGCTTTAGTCCTCACGTAGGTTTCAAACCTTGCATTAATTTGTGATCACCTGAGCCCTTCCGCTCAGTTCATGGGATGCCCCAAGCGCTTAATTAAAATTGAACCTAAATCAACTTTCGCTCAAATTTGTTGCATTTGAAAACATTCATGCATACGCATACGCATGCATATTGTTGTGGTAAAACAGGGGCAGGATCATCTTGAGCTACCTTCTGGGGTGGGGACAAAACATGAACAGCAGAAACCAACCCAAGGTAAGACAACGACGCGGTCAGGATTGGCCATACCTTGTTGTTTATTACTTGCAGGTACTTAGGAACGGATGCAATTGGGGATGGGGTCACGATCGACTGATCGTCGCCCCTTCTCTGCGCTAAACAAGCAGAGAACGTCGCTGCAAGGCAGCCCCGTATCCTTTGTATTCGCAGTTTTCTTTTGCTATTTGTTTGTTTTAAAAATAAGTAATCAACGCCTAATTCTAACTTAAGTAAGTTCAAGTTAGGCAAAACGCTAACCCATAAGGAAGGAGGGGACATGGTTAATGTTCCTCTCAAAAAAAAAATGCAGGTTAGCTCGCCTGGGCGAGCAACCCCTGCAAAAAAATATAAGAGTGACGAAAGGGGGGACGTTTTTGCATTCAAAAACTTCTTTTCCCCCCTTTCAAAAGCCATACCCATGGAATTTACGAGTTTGCACCCCTAGGGTCTCTACTTTTCGCATTCTTCGATTCCGTTTTGCGCTTTTATTCATCACCAACAAGTAAGTGTTCCATCCTTAAGCTTTCTAGCTTTTCATTGGTGTATTTTGATCTCCTTTTGGTGCTCTAAATTGTGGGAATATGCTCAAATATGTGGGGCAATTTTGGTTTGTTTTCTTGCTTGATTGGGTTGAATTGGGGGTTTGTATGGGATGGACCTAGGCCTATAATGCATTTTGAAGCAATGGGACATGCCACATTGTCCCCGTTCTCTTGCTATTAATGCCTAAACGCGCGCCCACCAAGTGTTCGGTGAAATGCCCATGGGAAACAACCCATGGGGCATTTTGGTTTGCACATATTTTCTATTTTTTGAGACATGCATTCAGTTCCGAAAGGGCTAGAGTAATTGCCCCACATATATCCTAGGCCTAGGAACCAAAGTTTTATGCAAAAGAACGCAAGAGTGGGTGTATATTGGGTAAAGTTACCCTTTTTGGCCAGCAATCAGCTATGAGCCACGCTACAATAATTTCCCTACGCCTAGATGTTTAGGAATTTTGCTCATCATAAATGTGTAGGTTTAGAATAGGTAGCAAAATACCTTTGGCAATTTACACTTTGGGTGTGGTAGCAAAATACTTGGATGTATGTACATGTAATTTTTGGTAGTCAAAATGTCTCACAAAAAAAATATACATATGTTGCATGTTATGTAAAGAAAATACATTACAAAAATACCTTTTAATTTGAATGCAATTTTAGTCAGCAAAAGGAAATATACTTGAATTTACATGCGGTTTTAAGGTAGCAAAAACACTTGAATAAAGCATGAAATGTAGCTCCTTATTGTGTAGATAGCCAAGATTCATCACAAAGTTTGTATATGCATAGGTATTAGAAATACCAGAATGTGCACGTGTGCAATTTTTGGTAGCCAAGATGCTTTGAGTATGCATGTATGTAAATTTAGCCAAGGAAGTGCATGTGATGTAGGTAGCAAATACACCTTGGAAGTACACATAGATAAATCTAGGTAACAAAGGTGCCTTGATTGCGCATGGGTGCATTTTTTTTTAGGTAGAAGAATATCTTGTGCGAGTGAATGTTCATAAGGAAGTATGTGCATGAGTTGCTCTAGATTTACCTTGATATTGGCGTCCATCGGAGGAGGCTGTACGCCATTTTTGTTTTAAGAGTAACATTTCTTGGTAAAACTAACTTTCCAAATGTTTGCCTTCGCAGGAAATGGCCCCGAGGAAGCTTGC